>NC_084566.2:28744124-28826624 GCF_033978685.3 Nerophis lumbriciformis | reverse complement strand
CGCGTGAGGGTAAACACGATTGACGACCTGTTTAGCATTAGTGGTGCGTTCAAGTAGTTTGTGGAATAGGTTTTATGAAATAACTTTTAACACCAAGGAAACCGGAAAAATAAGTTGTGACCTGTTCTTGAACCAATAAATACAGAATGATGATTTTTATTTTTTTTTAATCTACAGTAATTACAGACGCTGCTGTTAATGTGACGTCACGGGTTAATTTTCCAGTTATCTGGAACGCACCATCAAGTCAGCATTATAGTCTACCGAACAAGGAACTTTCACTTTGTGTGACATGTTATTACTTCTTAATAATTAAGATGATATTCCTATGTAAATTATTTTATACTAGTAGTTTTACTGAATATTTTGTTTATTTATTCTTACTGTCTGTTGCGAATAACTTTTAGCTACAATGTTTTAAGTGCCATACAAATAAACATGTTTTTATTTAAGCATCTATTACACTACATGAGGGTTGTACGGTATACCGGTATTAATATGGTACCGCGATACTAATGAATCATATTTGGTACAATACCACCTCTGAAAAGTACCAGTACTATGTTCACTATTTTATTTAAGGACAAACTTGCAATAAAAATCATATGTTTAAGAGTTTTTGTTAAAATAAAGCCAATAATGCAATTTTTTGTGGTCCCCTTTATTTAGAAAAGTACCGAAAAGTATCGAAATAATTTTGGTATCAAGACACTACACTACATGTAAACATATTTTGGCGATTTTTATTTTTATTGTGTGCAACTTTCTGTTTTTGATTCGCAAGAGTGACTACACAAAAACTAGTAAAATATTTTTAAATTTTCACATCGACTCAATATTTTATAAATCATTATGCTGCAAACCCAAAACTAGAAAATTCCAAAAAGTTGATGTAACATCTAGTAGACATCATGACGCATCCATCTGTTGTTTTGAACAATAATTTAATAATAAATGAACACACAAAGTCAATAGAAAAAGAGTCCGAGTCATGCAGGTTTCCGCTGTGTTGGACAACATGGTATCTTCTGATGTGACGGGGCTGGGGAGGGGGAGTTTCAAGCATCTCGGAATCCACGTTTCCGTTAAGAAGTCAAGTCCCGTTGAAGGTTTTAAAATGTAAATCCTTATAAGCTGCACAAAGAGCACAGTGATAACATAAGTTGGACACACTGGGTAAAAGGCGCCAATTAAGTCTTCATTTTTCTCTGTGCTTCCCATTCCTGAAGTGACCGTTCTTTGTCCACCAATTATCACGCTGTACTGTCTGGCTTCACCTATTTAGGAGTACTTGGTACGGCAAAGGAAGGGTGTCAAACGTGTTATTTTGGTAGTAACAACTACTTTTGACTAGAGATGTCCGATAATGGCTTTTTTGCCGATATCCCGATATTGTCCAACTCTTAATTATAATACCGATATCAACCGATACCGATATATACAGTTGTGGAATTAACACATTAGTATGCCTAATTTTGTTGTGATGCCCCGCTGGATGCATTAAACAATGTAATAAGGTTTTCCAAAATAAGAGAACAACTTCAACTCAAGTTATGGAAAAAAATGCCAACATGGCACTGCCATATTTATTATTATTTAAGTCACAAAGTGCATTATTTTTTTTAACATGCCTCAAAACAGCAGCTTGGAATTTGGGACATGCTCTCCCTGAGAGAGCATCAGGAGGTTGAGGTGGGGTAGTGGGGGGTGTATATTGTAGCGTCCCGGAAGAGTTAGTGCTGCAAGGGCTTCTGGGTATTTGTTCTGTCGTGTTTATGTTGTGTTACGGTGCGGATGTTCTCCCGAAATGTGTTTGTCATTCTTGTTTGGTGTGGGTTCACTGTGTGGCGCATATTTGTAACAGTGTTAAAGTTGTTTATACGGCCACCCTCAGTGCGACCTGTATGGCTACTGACCAAGTATGCCTTGCACTCACTTATGAGTGTGTCAAAAGCCGTATTTATTATGTGATTGGGCCGGCACGCAAAGGCAGTGCCTTCACGGTTTAATGGCGCTCTGTACCGTATTTTTTGGACTATAAGTCACAGTTTTTTTCATAGTTTGGCCGGGGGTGCGACTTATACTCAGGGGCGACTTATGTGTGAAATTATTAACACATTACCGTAAAATATCAAATAATATTATTGAGCTCATTCACATAAGAGACTAGACGTATAAGATTTCATGGGATTTAGCGATTAGGAGTGACAGATTGTTTGGTAAACGTATAGCATGTTCTATATGTTATAGTTATTTGAATGACTCTTACCAAAATATGTTACGTTAACATACCAGGCACGTTCTCAGCTGGTTATTTATGCCTCATATAACGTACACTCAGTGAGGGTTGGTCTCCGCCAGGGCTGCCCTTTGTCACCGATTCTGTTCATAACCTTTATGGACAGAATTTCTAGGCGCAGTCAGGGCGTTGAGGGTATCTGGTTTGGTGGCTGCAGGATTAGGTCTCTGCTTTTTGCAGATGATGTGGTCCTGATGGCTTCATCTGGCCAAGATCTTCAGCTCTCACTGGATCGGTTCGCAGCCAAGTGTGAAGCGACTGGGATGAGAATAAGCACCTCCAAGTCCGAGTCCATGGTTCTCGCTCGGGAAGGGGTGGAGTGCCATCTCCGGGCTGGGGAGGAGACCCTGCCCCAAGTGGAGGAGTTCAAGTACCTCAGAGTCTTGTTCACGAGTGAGGGAAGTGTGGATCGTGAGATCGACAGGCGGATCGGTGCAGCGTCTTCAGTAATGCGGACGCTGTATCGATCCGTTGTGGTGAAGAAGGAGCTGAGCCGGAAGGCAAAGCTCTCGATTTACCGGTCGATCTACGTTCCCATCCTCACCTATGGTCATGAGCTTTGGGTCATGACCGAAAGGACAAGATCACGGGTACAAGCGGCCGAAATGAGTTTCCTCCGCCGGGTGGCGGGGCTCTCCCTTAGAGATAGGGTGAGAAGCTCTGTCATCCGGGGGGAACTCAAAGTAAAGCCGCTGCTCCTCCACATCGAGAGGAGCCAGATGAGGTGGTTCGGGCATCTGGTCAGGATGCCACCCGAACACCTCCCTAGGGAGGTCTTTAGGGCACGTCCGACCGGTAGGAGGCCACGGGGAAGACCCTATATATCCCGGCTGGCCTGGGAACGCCTCGGGATCCCCCAGGAGGAGCTGGACGAAGTGGCTGGGGAGAGGGAAGTCTGGGCTTCCCTGCGACCCGACCTCGGATAAGCGGAAGAAGATGGATGGATGGATGGATAATGTACACTTATTCAGCCTGTTGTTCACTATTCTTTATTTATTTTAAATTGCCTTTCAAATGTCTATTCTTGGTGTTTTATCAAATAAATTTCCCCAAAAAATGCGACTTATACTCCAGTGCGACTTATATATGTTTTTTTCCTTCTTTATTATGCATTTTCGGCCGCTGCGACTTATACTCCGGAGCGACTTATACTCCGAAAAGTACGCTACTTCTTCCTACATCAGTGTACACAGCGGCGTTTTAAAAAGTCATACATTTTACTTTTTGAAACCGATACCGATAATTTCCGATATTACATTTTAAAGCATTTATCCGCCGATAATATCGGCAGTCTGATATTATCGGACATCCCTACTTTTGACAATGAAAACGTACTAAGCTGGACAGTACCGTTTGGTGGAAACGCCGCAAAATCCTTTGAAAAAGTCTTTAAAAAGGAACAAACCACTTTAAAAATCCTACATGGAGGTTTTTCTTGCATAGTCACAAAAAAGCTCGAATGCTCTCCAAAGACAAGCGAAGCAAAAAAGGCTGGCTCTAGCGCCACCTGCGGCCAGCCTCAGCCATACGTATGAATGACGCAGTGGCGCTTCAGGTGGTGCATGAGGATGAAGGTCTTGCCGCACTCGGCGCAGTTGTACGGCCGCTCGCCGCTGTGCGTGCGCTGGTGGACCCTCAGGCTGCTCTGCTGCGTGAACCTCTTGCCGCACTGCAGGCAGCAGTAGGGCTTCTCGCCCGTGTGCGTGCGGTGGTGGATGCTGAGGTGCGACGAGCACTGGAAGCCCTTGCCGCACACCGTGCACCAGAAGGCTCGCTTCCTCTTGTGGCTCTGCTGGTGCAGCTTGAACTGGTGGAGGCGGGCAAACGTCTTCCCGCAATGCGAGCACACGAAGCCCCGCCCCCCACCTGAGAACGGCCGGTGGATGAGGTCAGAATGGTGGCCGGCTGTAAAGGTGCTGTGCGACGCCGTTGCGGTCGGTCCGTCTCCGGCGGCGTGTCCCCCGTTTTGGCTGCACCTTAGAAGTCCATGTGAGAGGTTCCTCTGCATGTAGACCGGATCCTTGTGCCTGTCCGCCTGCGAGGCTGTAGGCGGGGGTCTGGGCTGAAAACCGGACAACTGCGGGTCCTTGTAGTCGCTGTTGTAAACGCCATTACAAGACCTCTGGGAGGAAGGCGGCTGGACAGTTGATGATTTGCCAGAAAGGACGCGAGCGTTCGACTGCTCCGGGAAAGAGTCGGAATACTCGTCGACCACGCTGGAAAAGTCCGGGAAACTGGAGTCGATGTCGCCGCCTTCGATGATGGACGACCACAGCTGAGTGTCCCTCTCATCCAAAGACAAGTCAGGAAGTTGGTTCTCTTTGGCCGCGCCCAGTTTGCACCCGCCCTCCGCTTTCTCCGTCTTGACCAGCAACGAGAGTCCGCTTACCTCGCCTACCTGCTCACCTGAGACGAAGGCGTCTACAAAGTCCAAGGTCTTCTTCCCTGAGACGTCGGTGTGAGCCAAGTGGCGGTCCTCCTCGAACCTCTGACCCTCTTCAGCATTCTGGTAGTGCAACGCCGCACCTGCCGGTTCAAGACGAGAAGATCAGCGCGCGGCTCCGATTGAAGCGCATCACACCAAGTCCGATACTGACCGGCCCCGGTGGGATTATTGATCCACAGCACCTCGTCCAAACTCTCTTCCTTGATCGCAAAGGAGATGGCGGCGTCTTCCAGTACAGGACACTAGAAAACAAGAGCAGAAATGTGATAAGATTGACAATACAAGTAGACATTTGTGTCCGTATTTATTAATAAATACAGGGTTTGTTTTAACCCGTGTGTGGTGTTCGGGTCTGTGGGACCCGTTCTCATTTTTTATTAAAAGAAAAATGATACAATTAGTTAATTTTTCAAACTGAGACTCACTGACTTTGGCTCATTTTCTGTGAAGAACATACATCAGAATACATATTTAATGAGCACACACCATACACCCCCACTACACAGTTCTATTACATATAAGATGTCCGGCTCCACTGGACCCGGGGCTTATAGAAGTGTGGAAATTGATGTTCTGTGTACCACACGCACCCACCCACGCCCACACACACACACACACAGCAGGCCTAGACAGGAGGAGGACAGAGTGTAGGTACACAGAACATCAGAGGGTCAAATGTGTGAGAAAATGAGAGCAGACAGTGTTGACAAACAATGTTGCAACCTTGTGTGGGAACCGCAGGTGCAGAAACAAAAGAAGAATCCCTGTGGGATGCAGAAACTGGCAGAGAAATTTTCCGTGCAACGTTCATATTGTTGTTACTCAGCCAGCGTTTGTGGGTCTGATGGACCCGTTGCATTTTGTGGCTTTTAATGCCTCACAATCAAACACTTTTATGTTAAAATACTGAACACATGTTTACCTTATCCCAATAAACATCTGTTCAGTATTTTAACATAAAAGTGTTTGATTATGAGGCATTAAAAGCCACAAAATGGAACGGGTCCATCAGACCCACAAACGCTGGCTGAGTAACAACAATTAAGATGTGTAGCAAAGCCTGCTTCACCCCTCCCCCCTAAGTTGTCCTCTGTCAATGGGTGGGTGTTAACAATTAACATTTAATAAAGTGTAAGCCATTTTTCTGAGCCCATTTTTTATTAGCACAATTGGACAATATGACGCGTACCACTGTTATTGTAAAGGCTAGACGTGTGTGACTGGTGGGAAAAAGAGAGCTAACGATAGTGGCCGTGTGTGGACATTAGGCGAGACTGTTTAAGTGTCTCTCGAGTTTCTGCTTGCCAACGTTTTTGCTGAGCTCGCATTACGTCTTACCAGACCATTGGTTACAATAGTTTACCATATCGAGCGCTTCAATAGTCTCATATTTGTGATAAAAAAGCGTCACTCTCTACTTCACCTCTGCATCATACAAGCAAAGTGACTGGTGGTATTGTAGATCACATACATTTGGTGTGAGAAAAGTGTTGACACATTGGCTAGTTTTAATAAAAACTGTTTTCTTCTCCATTCTTCTCTTAGCTCTCTAAATCGTGCCAACAAGTTTGTTTTGAACCTTCGTCCTGAATCAAGTCTTCACATGCGCAGAAACATGGAATAGTTCATTTACTGAAAAGGGATGGGGAGCTCTTGAAACAATCATGTTTGGTTGAGCATTTCGAGGTATTTTTAAGAACATAAATTAAGACTAAAATAAAGAAATACCTGTTTTAAACAGAAGACAACTTTATTAATCAATTATATGAGACTTCTGGCGGCCCCTAGAACTCCTGAAGCCCCGGCAATGGCGTGTTTGCTTAACCGCCTTTTCAGAGGCGGTATAGTACCGAATATGATTCATTGGTGTCGCGGTATTATACTAATACCGGTATACCGTACAACCATAACCCTAACCAAATTAATCAATGTAATCGTTACAGCCCTACTTACATGCAATGTGCCATGTTTCCACTCCACATTAGTAGGAGCACCACCTTATTGGAGCAGTGTTTTTCAACCACTGTGCCGCGGCACACTAGTGTGCCGTGAGATACAGTCTGGTGTGCCGTGGGAGATTATCTAATTTCACCTATTTGGGTAAAAAATATTTTTTGCAAACCAGTAATTATAGTCTGCAAATGATGTGTTGTTGTTGAGTGTCGGTGCTGTCTAGAGCTCGGCAGAGTAACCGTGTAATACTCTTCCATATCAGTAGGTGGCAGCCGGTAGCTAATTGCTTTGTAGATGTCGGAAACAGCGGGAGGCAGTGTGCAGGTAAACAGGTGTCTAATGCTTAAACCAAAAATAAACAAAAGCTGGGTGCCCCTAAGAAAAGGCATTGAAGTTTAGGGAAGGCTATGCAGAACGAAACTAAAACTGAACTGGCTACGAAGTAAAAACAGAATGCTGGACGACAGCAAAGACTTACTGTGGAGCAGTCCCCACAAAGAAGGATAAAAACAACTGAAATATTCTTCATTGCTAAAACAAAAATATTGCTCAAAGGAAGACATGAAACTGCTACAGGAAAATACCAAAAACAGAGAAAAAGCCATTAAAATAGGAGCGCAAGACAAGAACTAAAACACTACACACAGGAAAACAGCAAAAAACTCAAACTAAGTCAGGGTGTGATGTGACAGGTTGTGACAGTACACCTACTTTGAGACAAGAGCTTTAGTGATGCATGGTTGGTTATGGTTTAAAGTCATATCCAACAATTGCGACGACAACTTTTTACTGTCAACTGAGTTTCGTTTTTTTACGATTTCTGCTGGTGGTGTGCCTCCGGATTTTTTCAACGCAAAAAGTGTGCCTCGACTCAAAAAAGGTTGAAAAACACTGTATTAGAGTATAGCCAGCAGCCCCCACCCATCTTGTTATTGGAAAAATGTATTTCTTTTTATTTATCATTATTCTATGTTGTATATTTATGATCCGTTTTTAAATTGTACTGTTTTGCCAACAAAACTTGCCAACTTTCCATCTCTATTTTACGAATGTATATCCTTATTTGCTACTTTCCATCTCTATTTTACGAATGTATATCCTTATTTGCTACTTTCCATCTTTATTTTATGAATGTATACCCTTTATTTGCTACTTTCCATTTTTATTCTATGAATGTATATCCTTATTTGCTACTTTCCATCTTTATTTTATGAATTCATACCCTTTATTTGCTACTTTCCATTTTTATTTTATGAATTCATACCCTTTATTTGCTACTTTACATTTTTATTTTATGAATGTATATCCTTATTTGCTACTTTCCATCATTATTTTATGAATTTATACCCTTTATTTGCTACGTTCCATTTTTATTTTATGAATGTATACTCTTATTTGCTACTTTCCATCTTTATTTTATGAATTCATACCCTTTATTTTCCACTTTCCATTTTTATTTTATGAATGTATACCCTTATTTCCTACTTTCATTCTTATTTTATGAAGGCATATCCTTATTTGCTACTTTCCATCTTTATTTTATGAATGTATACCCTTTATTTGCGACTTTCCATTTTTATTTTATGAATTATATCCTTATTTGCTACTTTCATCCTTATTTTATGAATGTATATCCTTATTTGCTACTTTCCATCTTTATTTTATGAATTTATACCCTTTATTTGCTACTTTCCATTTTTATTTTATGAATGCATATCCTTATTTGCTACTTTCATCTTTATTCTATGAATTCATACCCTTTATTAGCTACTTTCCATTTTTATTTTATGAACGTATACCCTTATTTGCTTCTTTCCATTATTATTTCATGAATGTATACCCTTATTTGCTACTTTCATCCTTATTTTATGAATGTATATCCTTATTTGCTACTTTCCATCTTTATTTTATGAATGTATACCCTTATTTGCTTCTTTCCATTAATATAGCCTTACAGCAATAAGTGTTTACATTTTGCTTTATATTTATTATTTAACTTCTTTTTTTGTCAGGTTTTGTATTTGTTTTGTATCATCCCGTGAGGTGTATATTACTTTTTTTTTGTTCGGTTTGTACTTCATGAAGTTTTGCACTTGTTGTGTTTTTTTTTTGTGTGTTTTTTGTTTATTTTCATTATATTTGGATGTATTTGTTTGGTTTGTATGCTATCCATTAAGTAAGACTACGTATTATGTTGAAGGGGGCAGGAAAATATAAGATTTACTTCATCCTGTTCCTTCTCAGGCATTGGTGTGTAAATGTGTGTTTAGTTGCTGAGGTTTAATTGTCTATTGATCAAAGATCCACATCAATGAAGGAGATAAATAAAAAAATGAAATGAAAAAATTGTATGAATGTATACCCTTATTTGCTACTTTCATCCTTATTTAATGAATGTATATCCTTATTTGCTGCTTTCCATCTTTATTTTATGAATGCATACCTTTTATTTGCTACTTTCCATTTTTATTTTATGAATGTATGTCTATCTGTGTTGGCCCTGCGATGAGGTGGCGACTTGTCCAGGGTGTACCCCGCCTTCCGCCCGAATGCAGCTGAGATAGGCTCAAGCACCCTCGCGAGCCCGAACGGGACAAGCTGTAGAAAATGGATGGATGGATGGATGGAATGTATACCCTTATTTGCTTCTTTCCATTATTATTTCATGAATGTATACCCTTATTTGCTTCTTTCCATTATTATTTCATGAATGTATACCCTTATTTGCTTCTTTCCATTATTATTTTATGAATGTATACCCTTATTTGCTACTTTCATCCTTATTTTATGAATGTATATCCTTATTTGCTACTTTCATCTTTATTTTATGAATTCATACCCTTTATTTGCTACTTTCCATTTTTATTTTATGAATGCATACCCTTATTTGCTACTTTCATCCTTATTTTATGAATGTATATCCTTATTTGCTACTTACATCCTTATTTTATGAATGTATATCCTTATTTGCTACTTTCCATCTTTATTTTATGAATGTATGTCTCTCTGTGTTGACCCTGCGATGAGGTGGCGACTTGTCCAGGGTGTACGTCGCCTTCCGCCCGGATGCAGCACCCCCCGCGACTCCAAAAGGGACAAGCGGTAGAAAATGGATGGATGGATGGATATTTTGCCAACATTATATTCAAGTAGCTGCACTCCACTATCCCGTTAGTCTTCTCATTACAATTGTGTTATTTCCTTTGACATGACTTCTTCAGGCTCCTGATTGGCTGCTATGACGTCACAGTGATGAGCTAGAGCGCCCCCTCTGCTTTGGAGTGCACCAAAACATTGTTTTCATGTGGCGAGAGGTGGCTATTTTGTCTGCAATGCTTCGAAAAGGTGTTGGCTTTTAAACAAGTAGACACATGCTCACCTTGGTCTCTTGTGGAACGTTTCCAACGTCGCTTCCTTTGTGCATCATGTTTGCTGACAGCAGAAAAGCAAATTGTTCAACCTGGTTATCATAAACATTAGCGGTAAAACCATGAATTAGTCGTAGCATGACATTGTCTTTTGTCTCTCACGCAATAATAACAAATGCTAACAGTATTTTTTTTTTTTACCGAAGGCTCGCTGCAGCTGAGCGTTTTTATTCTCCACCATAAGCACTTTCCTCTTCAGCGCTTCATTCTCGTTTTGCTTCTGGGATATTTCCAGGTGCAAGAAGGCACTATTGTCATCCACTAGTTTGCTTATTTCTGACACCGCTGCTTTGACCAGAACCTCCAGGACGGACGACAGCTGGCTTTGGAAGGAAACACACGCCATGTTAAGCCAAACTGTGATTTAAAAAAAATAAAAAAAATATGCCTAATAGTTAATATTTGTGAGACACGAAGATTATACTCGGGGAGAAAAAAACATCCATTTCTTTTCAGGTTCCTCGCAGGCGGTGGCGTCACTTCCGTATGGGGGAGGGGCTTACCGTAAATGACAAACTAAAGACGCGCGGCATTTTTTCCATGTGCTTTATCCCCAACCACCGGTCCGGGGACCGGCACCAGTCCGTGACAATTTCATTTATAACCGACCGCATTTCCCACCAGACACATTGTTGTGGTGTTGTTGTGTATTGTTTTGTTGGATTGATCAATAAAATAAATAAATAAATAAATTCAATGTTACGTGCGGTGATTTCTCCAGATTCTCTGAACCTTTTGATGATATTACGGACCTTAGAGGGTGAAATCCCTAAATTCCTTGCAATAGCTCGTTGAGAAATGTTGTTCTTAAACTGTTGGACAATTTGCTCACGCATTTGTTGACAAAGTGGTGACCCTCGCCCCGTCCTTGTTTGTGAATGACTGAGCATTTCATGGAAGCTGCTTTTATTCCCAATCATGGCACCCACCTGTTCCCAATTAGCCTGCTCACAAGTGGAATGTTCCAAATAAGTGTTTGATGAGCATTCCTCAACTTTTTTGCCACTTGTGCCAGCTTTTTTGAAACATGCCACAGGCATCAAATTCCAAATGAGCTAATATTTGCAAAAAAATGTTTCGAACGTTAAGTATCTTGTCTTTGCAGTCCATTCAATTGAATATAGGTTGAAAAAGTTTTGCAAATCTTTATATTCTGTTTTTATTTACGATTTACTCAACATGTCAACTTCACTGGTTTTGGGGTTTGTACTTTGGGGACTGGACTAATACGATGTCTCCTTCGAGCTGCTTCTCCACCATATAACAATAGGAACTAAGAAATTGTTGTTTATGTGGCACACGGACTTCTTTGGATGTGTATTTATATCTGCTTAAAAGGCTCATGCTCACTTGTCGATTTTGTTGAGTCAGGAGAGGAAGGAACTGAAGCACGCCGTGCATACCATTCAGCAGCTTCTCTATAATTTCATGGATTAGTATTTGCCTCGTGGATGTGGTTTATGCTTCGGAGTGGTTCACGGAATGACGTGTTTTTATTGGTTTGTTTTTCTAATTCGGCGGATGTCGTTCTACGCACTCGCATTCTCAGTTGTGCTGGTTGGAGGGCGGGATTGTGTCGATCTCTGCCTGAGGACAATTACTACCAGCGGTGGGGAGTGCTGCTTTAACTCAAATTATAATCACAATTCAAAGCACAACAAAAAAGCAGATAGACTGCTCGTATTTCAAAATATTTGTAAATTAAGATAAAATCGTCCCTCGCGATATTGGGTTAAGGTCGAACCCAAGTAATCACAACATGGCGTTAAATCTTGGGGCTACTTTTTACCGCAACAATCTCAAGTTGACCAACTTTTGGCAGAACACCTTTTTGATGGACTTAATCATCAACTCGAAGCAAACTATTGTAGCTGCGAGTGTCACGTTGACCAAGTTTTTGCAGGAAAAACCTACGACCGTGGTTTCACAAATGGGATGGGAGCCCAGTTCTAACTGATGAATTACCGAAGTATTTCCAACCTAGTGGTGGCCGTGTTGTAGTATCCGGGTAATGCTTGGAGGATCCTTCGGGCTACTGGTATTTATACCTGCATTGTCCTTTCCATCCTTACACTTTCCATCATTGTAACGGAGCTACTGTGTTGAACAATTTCCCTTGTGGATCATTAAAGTTTGTCTAAGTCTAAGTCTAAGCTACTGGGGTAAAAACAAGTGTAAAGGTGATTCTATGGGTCTTATTTCAAGTTTGGAAAGCTCTAATTAGGTTGAAAAAAAAGATATTAAGAAGTTACGTTTGTTTATGCTCTGAAAATATTTGATTTATTAATAATAATCATACAACATAGGGAGGCGAACGGGGGGCATTTTGACGAGATGTCAGAATTACCTGATATGGCTCCTCTCAGAGCTTATCACCCTATCTCCAAGGGAGAACTAATTTCAGCCGCTTCACTGCAAAAACTGAAATCTAAGTAACATTAAATATCTCAAATAAGGGATTTCAGCCGCTCTGCCCCACATCTTTGGAACTCTTTGCCACCAGACCTTTGTAACTTAGATTCAATATCCCTCTTCAAATCAAGACTCAAAACACACCTATTCCTGACTGCTTAATCATTGTAATCATCTTTTCTTCTCTATCTTTGTTGTTGTTATTATTGTTGTTTTTATCCAATATGATTTTGTACGGTGTCCTTGAGTGCCCAGAAAGGCGCCTTATAAATAAAATGTATTATTATTATTATTATTATTATTATATTTGCTTATTTTCTGTCTGATAAGATCCTTCTTCTCACTAAGCAGATTTTATGTTAGAGTGTTGTACTTGTTTTAAGTGTTTTGGTCCTAAAGTATCTCAGTAAGATATTACAGCTTGTAGCTGAGATTTTATGACCTATATTGAGTAAAACATGCTTGAAACTAAAATATCAAGTGTTGCAAAGCTGTGTCATCAACACTCACAAGTATAAAACTACTTTTTTAAAGTAATAATTTCTTACTTCAAGCATGAAAAAAAAAATCATGATGCCGAGCGCATATCATTATGTCAAGATAATGGCACTAGCATTTACTTAATTTAAGAATATTTTTCAACATATTGAGCAAAAAGGTTATTGTTATTAGTGAGAATATACTTATTTTAAGGTATTTTTGGGTTCACTGAGGTTAGTTAATTTTACTTGTTTTGGAAAGTCTTGACAAGCCAAATTTTCTTGTTCTATTGGCAGATAATTTTGCTTAGTTCAAATAAAATACCCCTAATTTTAGTATTTTTTTGTTTTTGTTTTTGAACACTGACTTTTTGCAATGTTGTACTTGTGATCTTGTCCTTTCGGTCACAACCCAAAGCTCATGACCATAGGTGAGGATATGAATGTCGACTGCCCGATAAATTGAGAGCTTTGCCTTCCGGCTCAGCTCCTTCTTTACCACAATAAATCGATAGCAAAAAAAACCACATTACTGTAGACACCGCACCAATCCGCCTGTTGATCTTCTTCTCTCACTCTTGAACATGAGTCTGAAGTAGAGTTGTATGGTATACCGGTACCAGTTTTGTATTGCGTTACTAATTAATCAAAAACGGTACTATACTCTGAAAAGTACCGGTTCCCCATTTTATTTTATTTTTAACGGGCATGGCGGCGTGTCTTCACGTCGTGTCATTGCTGGTTTTACGAGCAGAGGAGCATGTTCGGCAGCGCACAATCACGGAGTACTTACAAGCAGACACTGTGTGTAGACAGAAAAGGGAAAAGGGACGCATTTTGGCTTAAAAACTAACGATAACGGTGAAGTTATAACACTGAAACGCCCACAGGAAGAGGTGCTTTAAGACATGGCTAGCTAGCTAGCGGCTAACATCCATCCGCAGTCGGCAGTGTTTTAGCTACTTCTAAATCACTAATCCTCGCCTCTATGGCGACAAATAAAGTAAGTTTCTTACAAGTATCATCCCTGCAGGACGAGGAATAGCTAAACATGTTTCACTACACACCGTAGCTCACCGGAATGTAAACAAATGCCATAGGTGGATCTACACCTGACATCCACTGTAATGATACCAAGTACAGGAGCGTGTCTAGTCGATACTACTATGAATACATCGATATTTTTTATCATCACGAAATCTGTTTTCCTTTTTTTTAAATTCATATTATGTTTATAAACTCAGGAAATATGTCCCTGGACACATGAGGACTTTGAATATGACCAATGTATGATCCTGTAACTACTTGGTATCAGATCAATACCTAAATTTGAGGTATCATCCAAAACTAATGTAAAGTATCCAAATAAATGATTATTACATTTTAACAGAAGTGTAGATAGAACATGTTGAAACGGAAAATAAGCAGATATTAACAGTAAATTAACAAGTGGTTTAATAATCCATTTTTACAGCTTGTCCCTCATAATTTTGACAAAATAATAGAATGAGCATTGACACAATATGTTACTGCATACGTCAGCAGACAAATTAGGAGCCTTTGTTTGTTTACCTACTACTAAAAGACAAGTTGTCTAGTACAGTGTTTTTCAGCCTTTTTTGAGGCAAGGCACGTTTTTTTTATAAAAAATTCCGGAGGCACACCACCAGCAGAAAACGCTAAAAAATTAAACTCCACCAGGTCGTCGTGCCTTATTTTGAGTTTGTTGGTGTTTTCCTGTGTAGTGCTTTAGTTTTTGTCTTGCACTGTTATTTTGGTGGCCCTTCCTGTTTTGTTGGTGTTTTCCTGTTGCAGTTTCATGTCTTCCTTTGAGCGCTATTCCGCGCACCTGCTTTGTGTTAGCAAGCAAGGCTATTTAGGTTGTTGCTATCCTTCTTTGTGTGGATGTTGTTGATTGTCACGTCATGTACGGATGTACTTTGTGGACGCCGTAAGTTTTTGCTGTCGTCCAGCATTCTGTTTCTGTTCAGTTTTACTTGTGTTTTGCATAGCCATCCCTATGCTTCATTGCCTTTTCCTTATGTTCATTTTTGGTTTAAGCATTATATACGTTTTTACCTGCATATTGGGATCACAACAAACCATCCTCGTCTCACCCGACACATTCCGACTTTTACAAAGCAATTAACTACCTGCTGCCACCTACTGACATGGAGTATTACGTGGTTACCCTGCCGAGTTCTACACAGCACAGACACTAAGCAACGGCACATTATCTGCAGATTATAATTATTGATTTGAAAAAATATATTTTTGGGACTAATTAGGTGACGTTGCATAATTTATTAAGTTGCATAACCAGACAATATCTCAAGACACGCGGCACAGTGGTTGAAAAACACTGGTCTAGTATGTTCACTATTTTATTTAAGGGCAGAATTGTTCAAATAAAGCCAATAATGCAATTTTCTGTGGTTCCCTTTATTTAGAAAAGTATAGAAATACATATTGGTATCGGTACCAAAACATTGGTATCGGGACAACCCTAGTCTGAAGTCCTTGAACTTCTCTTTTTGGGGAAAGATCTCCTCCCCAACCCGAAGATGGCGGTACACCCTTTTTCAGGGAGAGAACAATGAACTTGGACTTGGAGGTTCTGATTCTCATCCCAGGGACTTCACTCTCTGCTGCGAACCGATCTAATTAATGCAGAAGATCCCGGGCCAGATGAAGCCAGCAGGACCACATCACCTGCAAAGAGCAGAGTCCTAATCCTGCAGCCACCAAACAGGATGAAAACCACACCGCTTCTCCAGAACCCGAGGTTCAACTTTCCGGAATAGCCTCTTCTACAGTATCATCTCACGATAGTTAGAACACACCCTGCGGTTCTTAAATAGAGGAACCACCACCCCTGTCTGCCAATCCAGAGTCACCGCCCTCAATGTGAAGTGAATTATATTTATATAGCGCTTTTCTCTAGTGACTCAAAGCGCTTTTACATAGTGAAACCCAATATCTAAGTTGCATTTCAACCTGTGTGGGTGGCACTGGGAGCAGGTGGGTAAAGTGTCTTGCCCAAGGACACAACGGCAGTGACTAGGATAGGAGCGGGGATCGAACCTGGAACCCTCAAGTTGCTGGCACGGCCACTCTACCAATCGAGCTATACCGCCCCAATGTACACGCAATGTTGCAAAAATGTGTTTATTGTTCTATTTATTTATGGGGACGGTGTGGCGCGGTTGGGAGAGTGGCCGTGCCAGCAACCTGAGGGTTCCTAGTTCAATCCCCTGTCCTTGAGCAAGACACTTCACCCTTGCCCCTGATGGGTCGTGGTTAAAGGCCTTGCATGGCAGCTCCCGCCATCA
Organism: Nerophis lumbriciformis; assembly: GCF_033978685.3. Lineage (NCBI taxonomy): Eukaryota > Metazoa > Chordata > Actinopteri > Syngnathiformes > Syngnathidae > Nerophis > Nerophis lumbriciformis. Next base: position 28,810,275 of record NC_084566.2, on the reverse strand, counting down.
GTGTGTGAATGTGTGCGTGAATGGGTGAATGTGGAAATAGTGTCAAAGCGCTTTGAGTACCTCGAAGGTAGAAAAGCGCTAGACAAGTATAACCCATTTACCATGTATTTAACATTGTGGCCCAATTAACTGCGATAAACAGATTTAGCAAGTTGAGGTACTACTGTATTCAATTTATAATGATTAACTTTTACTTTGTGGAAATTGATTTACCACAGACCAATTTTTTTATATATATATATATATATATATATATATATATATATATATATATATTAGGGGTCTAACGGTACACAAAAATTTCGGTTCGGTACATACCTCGTTTTAGAGGTCACGGTTCGGTTCATTTTCGGTACAGTAAGAAAACAACAAAATATAAATTTCGGGGTTATTTATTTACCAAATTTGCAAAATCTTCCACCAAAAATATTTTTCTTAGTGGAATATTTGATGTGAAGTAATCGGAACCTTGGACAGGTCAATAATTCATAAAAACATTGATTTTGATTCAATATTATGTTTTGAGCAATGACAGTTTGAAAGGAAAAAAAAACAGCTTTGTTTTATTAGTCAACATTGCAACTTTTTCTAAATTACATTTAACTTTTAAGCTTTTTTTATTTCACTTTTGTTATATTTTTGTTTATTTTAATAGTATTTTTAGAATGTGCCGTGGGCCTTTAAAACATTAGCTGTGGGCCGCAAATGGCCTCCGGGGCACACTTTTGACACCCCTGCTATAGATAATAAAAAATTTAATCTGATAAATCTATGGATAAAAAGCAGAGCCTGGCGACGCATGCGCGTTTATCATAACTCTCTCTCTCTCTCTGTCTCTGCCCCTCCCTCAAGAATGCTGCTGCGCGCACAATTTGTTTTGTTTTTAACCCCTTCTTAACCCTGAACGTACATTGAAAATACACGCAACCCTAAATGCCAGACATTTGAGGTATTTAAGAAACTCCGCCCTGACAGCTCCGCAAAAGAGGACATGTCCGGTGAAAAGAGGTCAGTCTATCATAGCCCGTTGTGTGTTGTGCCTCGGTGTGCATTGTTTACACAACGTGCGTTACGCTACTTAATATGTCCGTGTGGAAACTCGTTCAGTACACCTCCGAACCGAACCGGAACCCCGTTACCGAAACGGTTCAATACAAATACACGTACCGTTACACCCCTAATATATACCGTATTTTTCGGACTATAAGTCGCAGTTTTTTTCATAGTTTTGCCGGGGATGCGACTTATACTCAGTAGCGACTTATGTGTGAAATTATTAACACATTACCGTATAATATTATTTAGCTCATTCACGTAAGAGACTAGACGTATAAGATTTCATGGGATTTAGCGATTAGGAGTGACAGATTGTTTGGTAAACGTATAGCATGTTCTATATGTTATAGTTATTTGAATGACTCTTACCATAATATGTTACGTTAACATACCAGGCACATTTTCAGTTGGTTATTTATGCGTACACTTATTCAGCCTGTTGTTCACTATTTATTTATTTTAAATTGCCTTTCAAATGTCTATTCTTGGTGTTGGGTTTTATCAAATAAATTTCCCCAAAAAATGCGACTTATATGGTTTTTTTTTCTTCTTTATTATGCATTTTCGGCAGGTGCGACTTATACTCCGGTGCGACTTATACTCCGAAAAATACGATGTGTATATATATATAAATCCTCTTGTTATTGTGTTTAATTGTACAACATTAAACCGAGACAAGTGACACATTTAACAAATGCAATCAACTTTTAATCGTCGACTAAGACAAAGCTCATCTCGTCCACATAAAAAGAACAAACAACGAGCCATTGAGAAGACTGACCAATGGCCGCTGACCGTTTAAGCAATCATAAACAATTAGTAGATTTGACAAAAACTCAAAAAGACAGCTTCTGTTCAGGTGAGAAAAAGGCAAGTTGTTTTGTATGGAAGCACTGCCAACGTATTCTCAACAATTTAAAGTAGCTACACTCGTAACATAGACAATCGATTTAATAAGATCAGAACTTGTTCTGGCGAATTACGTGAAAAAATATCACTTTAATCCTAAACTTCAAGGTGGACGTACCCTTGATTATAAAACAAAAAAAAAATCATTCAATTCAAGAACGTTCACAGTAAACACGATTCAACACTGTTTTCGTTGGCTTCAGGATAGAAAAGTTATTGGAACATGTTTAGGTAGATAACCTAGCAAGTTACACGATAATCAGCCCTCTTGACGAGCGCGAACAACGTTAACCTCCTTGGCCTCGGGGGAACATTCCACGTCAAATAAGCCGAGACAAACATCTCTTGCTCTGTGCACACAAAATAATAATACATCAGGACGATAAATGGTGTGTTGATGATCGACGTGACTTAAAATATCTTGTGAAAATAATGAGGGGGAAGTTATGTTACACTGCAACATAAAAGGTTGCTATTAGTCAAGCGTGGAAATGGGTAATTAAGTAACTGTCAATCATCACTGTTTATGAGGGACCTGGAATTCATTGTGACACTCTTGAATTTTATCGCAGTCTTGGCTTGAAGAGTTTTTACTTTTCAACGCTGACTGAAAAGCTAAATAAGCATAAGATACCTGCTTATTTTGTATTTATAAGAACACTGATTTGAAATGATTGCAGTAGTCAGGGTTATACTAAACTTTGTCTTAAGTTTACCACTTTTTTGCACCGTGTCATTGACGTTCAAAGCACATGGGGGTGGGGTACCTAGAGGGGCGGAGTTAGCCACAATGTAGCGTGTTGATTGGTGGACAGACAATGGTCCTTTCCGGAATGGGGAAGAGGAGTGTCCTTCCTTGTCTTTGTAGGACGTCACATGTAAACGTCAATGCCGTACCGGTTGTAACCCAAATGTGCGCAAAAATACTTTTGAAATGAAACGAGATAAAAATGCGCTTATTTGTCTTTTTCACACGATATGTGCCGTCGTCATTTCATCGCCTGAAATTTTCCAACAAGACCAGGAAAAGATCCACCTACCGTATTTTTCGGACTTTAAGTTGCAGTTTTTTTTCATAGTTTGAAAAACGACTTATACTCAGGAGCGACTTGTGTGTGAAATTATTAACACATTACCGTAAAATGTCAAATAATATTATTTAGCTCATTCACGTAAGAGACGAGACGTATAAGACATACTTGCCAACCTTGAGGTCTCCGATTTCGGGAGGTGGAGGGCGGGGGGCGTGGTCAAGGGTGGGGCGGGGCGTGGTTGGGGGCGTGGTTAAGAGGGGAGGAGTATATTGGCAGCTAGAATTCACCAAGTCAAGTATTCCATACATATATATATATATATATACATCCTGAAAATATGCAAACAAAACTGTGTTTAGATAATTGATACTTCAAACTTGCATAAATAAATATTAAGGAATATAACATAACTTGGCTTCTGAGAGCTTCAAAATGTAATGAATAAAATGCTAAAGTTGTTGATAAACAAGCAATTATTTTAATAATTAAATTTGGTCATTTTAAATGAATTATTATGATAATTTAAAATTAATTATTTCAAATATGTTTATTTTAATGTATAATTCTATGGCTGGATGTAATAAGGAGTCAGAAAAAAATACAAATAAAAATACAATTAATTTTGATGTTTTTAGCAAAATATAGTAAAAATGTATTTCATTTTTTGGGGGGGGGTTTTAATTAGTAAATATATTTAGTTTTAGGTAAGATAAACATAATAATACAATGTATGTATCTCTAGTCTGGATGATTTAGTTCTTGTCATCCTGTTGTCCTCCCGTCGTGAAAAAAGGCTGTCCTCACTCGGTCAGCATGGAGCTGGAGGGGGCGTGGCCTCCAGCTACGGCTGAAAATCGGGAGATTTTCGGGAGAATGTGTGTCCCGGGAGGTTTTCGAGAGAGGCGATGAATTTCGGGAGTCTCCCGGAAAATTCGGGAGAGTTGGCATGTATGGTATAAGATTTCATGGGATTTAGCGATTAGGAGTGACAGATTGTTTGGTAAACGTATAGCATGTTCTATATGTTATAGTTATTTGAATGACTCTTACCATAATATGTTACGTTAACATACCAGGCACGTTCTCAGTTGGTTATTTATGCCTCATATAACGTACACTTATTCAGCCTGTTGTTCACTATTCTTTATTTATTTTAAATTGCCTTTCAAATGTCTATTCTTGGTGTTGGGTTTTATCAAATACATTTCCCCCAAAAAATGCGACTTATACTCCAGTGTGACTTATATGTTTATTTCCTTCTTTATTATGCATTTTTGGCCGGTGCGACTTATACTCCGGAGCGACTTATAATCCGAAAAATACGGTAATAGTTACGTTACGTTAACATACCAGGCACGTTCTCAGTTGGTTATTTATGCGTCATATAACGTACACTTATTCAGCCTGTTGTTCACTATTCTCTATTTATTTTAAATTGCCTTTTAAATGTCTTTTCTTGATGTTGGGTTTTATCAAATAAATTTCCCCCAAAAAATGCGACTTATACTCCAGTGCGACTTATATATGTTTATTTCCTTCTTTATTATGCATTTTTGGCCGGTGCGACTTATACTCCGAAAAATACGGTAATAGTGGTGGGCATTTTTTTGGAACTGCTGAAAACGATCTATTGCGGTACTTTTTGTTGGCAAGGAGAGACAATGAAAGATTATCGTCACACTTCAACATCTCTGACATGTAAATGACGCCCCTTTGCCGGGTCAGCATTGCAAATGAGAAAGTGTTCTCAACTGCCTTACCCGGGATAAATAAATGTTAAATAAATATATAAATACAAAAACTAGGGCGGTGAGCATGCCAGTGTGTTGCAAAATGGTTATATACTACATTACACAGAAGGCTTAGCGCCGTGGATAGGAACCAAAAGTAGATCTGAGATATGCAGAAAGACGACAATTGTGTCATTTGATGAATAAAGAGTTGAAAAAATTGTTACACGTTGCTGTTTTTTCTAGACAATAGACAAATATGATTGGAAAGTTGACGTGCGCGTTTGAGCGCCGCTTAGAGGCAAATTTGATTGGCAACAATGACGCTGATTGGGGGTAAAGTCGGGGGTAATGGACAAAATTGCAGTGATTACCGTATTTTTCGGACTATAAGTCGCAGTTTTTTTTCATAGTTTGGCTGGGCTCCAGTGCGATTTATATATGTTTTTTTCCTTCTTTATTATGCTTTTTCGGCCGGTGCGACTTATACTCCAAAAAATACGGTAGTTGAATTTGTGTGAATTGGTGCCATCGTAACATCGCTTTATCCTGCAGGGACTGATTATTGTCATGTGATTATGAGCGAGAAGATAACACCTGGCACAAATAAATTAATATATGGGAAACACTGCAATGGTAGTGAAGTGACTTCATGTGCACGTTCAGTTAGTTGGGTTGAAGATCTCAACATTTGCGCTCAAGTGGGCTTGCACTGGTGCCTTTCGAACAAAATGAAAGTGTCAAAACTTTGCCCGCATGCAGAGCAAATGTAGCAATTCTGCGTGCTGGCGGCACCACTGCCGGACTCCTCCTGGCAAACGGCGGACGGCAGATTGAACTCCGATAAAGTTCCAATTCTCCCCGAGCTGGTCTCATGGTCAAAGTGGCGATCGGGACCGAGGATCAAATTGGAGCATTGAGGTTGTATCCCCATCTGTGAGAAGGGATCCAAGGACAGAATGTCCATCTTCACTTTGCCATCTAGGAATGGCAGCTCTTTCATAGACTGCCACTCGTTGGCGGCTCCGGCTGAGGCACCCAGAGGATAATTGGTGTGGTTCAAAATTAAAGCGTCGCTCCTTCCCGAGTCGCCGTATCCGGTTAGCTGGTCCTCCAAAGCCCCCGGCCCAGTCTTGGCTTCCAGCACCTTTTCCTGCAGTCCACTGTCGGGCATCGTCAGGGGATTTTCCCCTTGCTCTTCTGTGCTCCTGACTTTAAACACACACACAATTTAAACACTTACATGTGCATTTAGTCCATTATATACCATTAAACAGAGCCTGAGCACTAAATAAGATGTTGCAATTAGAGATGTCCGATGATATCGGACTGCCGATATTATCGGCCAATAAATGCTTAAAAATTTAATATCGGAAATTATCGGTATCGGTTTCAAAATTATCGGTATCGGTTTCAAAAAGTAGAATTCATGACTTTTTAAAACGCCGCTGTGTACACGGACGTAGGGAGAAGTACAGACCGCCAATAAACCTTAAAGGCACTGCCTTTGCGTGCCGGCCCAGTCACATAATATCTACGGCTTTCCACACACTCACAAGTGAATGCAATGCATACTTGGTCAACAGCCATACAGGTCACACTGAGGGTGGCCGTATAAACAACTTTAACACTGTTACAAATATGCGCCACACTGTGAACCCCACACCAAACAAGAATGAAAAACACATTTTGGGAGAACATCCGCACCGTAACACAACATAAACACAACAGAACAAATACCCAGAATCCCTTGCAGCACTAACTCTTCCGAGACGTTACAATATACACCCCCCACCCCGCCCACCTCAACCTCCTCATGCTCGCTCAGGGAGAGCATGTCCCAAATTCCAAGCTGCTGTTTTGAGGCATGTTAAAAAAAAAATAATGCACTTTGTGACTTCAATAATAAATATGGCAGTGCCATGTTGGCATTTTTTTTTCCATAACTTGAGTTGATTTATTTTGGAAAACCTTGTTACATTGTTTAATGCATCCAGTGGGGCATCACAACAAAATTAGGCATAATAATGTGTTAATTCCACGACTGTATATATCGGTATCAATAATTAAGAGTTGGACAATATCGGAATATCGGATATCGGCAAAAAAGCCATTATCGGACATCTCTAGTTGCAATAGCAAATAAATAGCACACAACCTGATCATTTTTATCAAAAATATAATTTTTTTCTTTACATTAAATAACAAGACTTTCCGAATTTGAAATAAATTGTGTTCACTGTTTTATCAACATTATAATCTTTTTAATGTAATATTCAGGAATAAGTCGTCATTGTGCCCTGCGATGAGGTGGCGACTTGTCCAGGGTGTACACCGCCTTCCGCCCGATTGTAGCTGAGAAAGGCTCCAGCGTCCCCCGCGACCCCGAAGGGAATAAGCGGTAGAAAATGGATGCATGGATGTTTGTTATGATGCGTTTTTCTGACGTGAATTACTTCTGTTTTCTGATTGGCTAAAACGGCTTTACGGGTATGTGCGTCGGCACCACCTGCATGCACTTTAAAGCCTGGTGCTGTGTTTAATTTTTATAATTTTTTATTTTTTATTTTTTTTTAAATCAGATCACAGGTTATTACATGCTTGCATAATTTAACTTTAAAAAAGACCCCATTATTTGGACAAAAATATATTTTATTGTCAGAATTTCATCCAGGAATATTTTTTTTAGATGTTTTACTTGAATACACATTACTTATTTGCTTTAAAAAAAAAGTCCAGTCAGGGTGTATTTTGAAGCGAAATGGGCCAGCCAGGGTGGCTGGGCCATGTGAACGTTGGTAAACCACACTCCGTGACAATTTCAAACTGTGTGCTAGCCGCTGGGTTTGCAGTTCTGGCTTTAAGCTTAGTGGCTAGCACGCATACTTCTCAATCGGGCGACATGGGTTTGCACCCTGCTTGGAGTGGTGGCAGTATGGGAAGTTTGATACAAAATGCAGAGCCGCTACACGACCACACCGGTTGGAGTGTCCTTACTCATCTTTGCTCTGACGTATGCATTGACCTGTTCACTGACTATATAACAACCCATGCAGCCTTTCAGTTAACCAGCTGTAGTTAGGGTAAAGGAGCCTGTACGGTCAAAATAAATTGCGTCATTAATCTGCCTATATACATGATTAATGCGACAATTTTTGAGAGTAATCACAAAAACTACTCAGTGGCCTAGTGGTTAGAGTGTCCGCCCTGAGATCGGTAGGTTGTGAGTTCAAACCCCGGCCGAGTCATACCAAAGACTATAAAAATGGGACCCATTACCTCCCTGCTTGGCACTCAGCATCAAGGGTTGGAATTGGGGGTTGAATCACCAAAATGATTCCCGGGCGCGGCCACCGCTGCTGCCCACTGCTCCCCTCACCTCCCAGGGGGTGATCAAGGGTGATGGGTCAAATGCAGAGAATAATCTCGCCACACCTAGTGTGTGTGTGACAATCATTGGTACTTTAACTTTAACTTTAACTTTATGAGTTAACGCTTAATTTTTCACATTAGACAAATGCTGACATTTTTTTTGTCTTGTCAGGTTTTTTTTTGCTGTATTTTGCCAATTATCTTTGTTGGGTTACTCCATTATACATTATTTTTCTAAGAGTTTTTTTATGTTAAATTTTAAACTTAGAATGCCTAATTCTTTCACAGGTGTATGATATAATAGCAGTTATTAGACAATACACCACAGTAGGGCTGCAACAACTAATCGATTAAAATCGATTATAAAAATAGTTGGCGATTAATTTAGTCATCGATTAGTTGTTGCAGCCCTACTGCGGTGTATTGTCTAATAACTGTTTTTATATTGTTTTACTTTCTTTTTTATTCAAGAAAATGTTTTTAATTTATTTATCTTATTTTATAATTTTTTTTAAAGTACCTTATCTTCACCATACCTGGTTGTCCAAATTAGGCATAATAATGTGTTAATTCCACGACTACATATATCGGTTGATATCGGTATCGGTTGATATCGGTATCGGTTGATATCGGTATCGGTTGATATCGGTATCGGTAATTAAAGAGTTGGACAATATCGGAATATCGGCAAAAAGTAATTATCGGACATCCCTAATTAAAATCGATTATAAAAATAGTTGCCGATTAATTTAGTCATCGATTCATTGGATCTATGCTATGCGCATGCGCAGAGGCTTTTTTTTTTTTACTTTTTTTTTATTTTTTATAAACCTTTTTTTATAAACTGCAACATTTACAAACAGCTAAGAAACAATAATCAAAATAAATATGGTGCCAGTATGCTGCTTTTTTTTCCAATAAAATACTGGAAAGGATATAAATGTAGTTTGTCTCTTTTATCCGATTATTAATCGATTACTCGATTATCAAATTAGTTGTTAGTTGCAGCCCTACACCACAGCCAAACAGGACGTTCAAAGTACTTCATTTTTCAAAGAGGCATACATTTCGGATTCCTATTTATTTATTTATTTTTGTTTAAATCTCTCAATCAACTTAAGCCTTAAACAAAAATACAAAAACATGTAACACAAATTTTACCAATTTGAACCTGCGTAATTATCCGATTATAAATGCCTTAAAAAGGGTAAACATTTAATAGTTTGATATTATCGTTTACAACTTAAGTTTATTGAAAAATTTGGCCAACAAAAGTTAAAAAAAAAAATTAATATAAAATGTTTTTTAACTTAATGACTTTTATGTCATGTTTGACTTTGAAAATATTGAAAAATTGAATGTCCTCAAATGGTTAAACTGTGAAAAAGTACTGATGCATGTGTATTACGGGTTTTACAGTTGCCACACGATACACATTAAAATTGAGAGGAAGTGTAAGTTGTAGTGGCATGTCTACAATGTGGTAAAGAAATATATTTGCAGTTTTTGGTCAGAAATAGTGCCAACGAGAGCAAAAACTAAGCAGTTTTATGTACCGTTTTTGGAGCCTAAATGAACAACCCGCGACATTAAAACCGAGTTAGGTTGTGAATAGAGATGTCCAATAATGGCTTTTTTGCCGATATTCTGATATTGTCCAACTCTTAATTACCGATTCCGATATATATACAGTCATGGAATTAACACATTATTATGCCTAATTTTGTTGTGATGCCCCGCTGGATGCATTAAACAATGTAACAAGGTTTTCCAAAATAAATCAACTCAAGTTATGAAAAAAAATGCCAACATGGCACTGCCATATTTATTATTGAAGTCACAAAGTGCATTATTTTTTTTAACATGCCTCAAAACAGCAGCTTGGAATTTGGGACATGCTCTCCCTGAGATAGCATGAGGAGGTTGAGGTGGGGGTGGGGGGTATATATTGTAGCGTCCCGGAAGAGTTAGTGCTGCAAGGGGTTCTGGGTATTTGTTCTGTTGTGTTTATGTTGTGTTACGGTGCCGATGTTCTCCCGAAATGTGTTTGTCATTCTTGTTTGATGTGGGTTCACAGTGTGGCGCATATTTGTAACTGTGTTAAAGTTGTTTATACGGCCACCCTCAGTGTGACCTGTATGGCTGTTGACCAAGTATGACTTGCATTCACTTGTGTGTGTGAAAAGCCGTAGATATTATGTGACTGGGCCGGCACGCAAAGGCAGTGCCTTTAAGGTTTATTGGCGCTATGAACTTCTCCCTACGTCCGTGTACACAGCGGCGTTTTAAAAAGTCATAAATTTTACTTTTTGAAACCGATACCGATAATTTCCGATATTACATTTTAAAGCATTTATCGGCATCTCTAGTTGTGAACCATGAAGATGGTGTACCGTCCCACCCCTAATGCGTTTTTTAACTTTTAAAAATCCCGCGGCATCGGTCACGTACCGTTTCTGTGAGTCTTCATGTGACACTTGAGACTAGACTTCTGGTTGAAGCAGCGGCCGCAGATGTCGCAGCCGTACGGCTTCTCGCCTGTGTGGATGCGTAAATGGCGCTCTAGGTGTCCGGCGCGCACAAACATCTTCCCGCAGTACGAACAGATGAAGCACTTCTTCGGCCTGGACGTCTGGTAGAAGGAGCTTGTGCCATTCTGGGACTCGGCGGCAGCGTCGTCGTTTATCCGACAGACTCCCGGCGTTGCATATGGTGGCTGTGACATCATGTGGTTGCTGACCTCTCCGAAAGGTTTCCCTGGGAAGGCGAAGGTGCTGCAAGAAGACTCCGCGTGTGGCGAGACTAACGGAGTACCACCTGGGAAGGAAATGACATCCTGTGCTGATCTCTCGGCTTGTTCGCTACTGGTCGGGCCATTAGACCTGGGCGATCTCTGCTGATCCTCACTGTCCACCTCTTCTCTTTTTGGCAGTGATATGCTCTCCTCCAGCAGCTCAGACTTGACTTGAGCTGATGTTTGGGACGATTCGGTCAAAGAAATCAGCTTGGCTGCGGCATGAATGTCTCCCTCTGTTGGTGGCCGCTGCGTGTCGGCACTGTTTTGTTTCTGTGCCGCCATTTGGACGTCTGTTGGTGTGACCTGCAGACCTGTGAGTACAGACGGACATTTTATTTATCTTATTGAAGGGGAACATTATCACCAGACCTATGTAAGCGTCAATATATACCTTGTTGTTGCAGAAAAAAGACCATATATTTTTTTAACCGATTTCCGAACTCTAAATGGATGAATTTTGGCGAATTAAACGCCTTTCTATTACCGGTAATCGCTCTCGAAGCGATGACGTCACATCGGGAAGCAATCCGCCATTATCTCAAACACATTACAAACGCATAGTCAAATCAGCTCTGTTATTTTCCGTTTTTTCGACTGTTTTCCGTACCTTGGAAACATCATGCCTCGTCGGTGTGTTGTCGGAGGGTGTAACAACACGAACAGGGACGGATTCAAGTTGCACCAGTGGCCCAAAGATGCGAAAGTAGCAAGAAATTGGACGTTTGTTCCGCACACTTTACCGACGAAAGCTATGCTACGACAGAAATGGCAAGAATGTGTGGATATCCTGCGACACTCAAAGCAGATGTATTTCCAACGATAAAGTCAAAGAAATCTGCCGCCAGACCCCCCATTGAATCTGCCGGAGTGTGTGAGCAATTCAGGGACAAAGGACCTCGGTAGCACGGCAAGCAATGGCGGCAGTTTGTTCCCGCAGACGAGCGAGCTAAACCCCCTGGATGTCTTGGCTCACACCGTCCCTTATGCCACCGAAGATGATCAAGAGAAGAATATCGACCCTAGCTTCCCTGGCCTGCTGACATCAACTCCAAAACTGGACAGATCAGCTTTCAGGAAAAGAGAGCGGATGAGGGTATGTCTACAGAATATATTAATTGATGAAAATTGGGCTGTCTGCACTCTCAAAGTGCATGTTGTTGCCAAATGTATTTCATATGCTGTAAACCTAGTTCATAGTTGTTAGTTTCCTTTAATGCCAAACAAACACATACCAATCGTTGGTTAGAAGGCGATCGCCGAATTCGTCCTCGCTTTCTCCCGTGTCGCTGGCTGTCGTGTCGTTTTCGTCGGTTTCGCTTGCATACGGTTCAAACCGATATGGCTCAATAGCTTCAGTTTCTTCTTCAATTTCATTTTCGCTACCTGCCTCCACACTACAATCATCCGTTTCAATACATGCGTAATCTGTTGAATCGCTTAAGCCGCTGAAATCCGAGTCTGAACCCGAGCTAATGTCGCTATAGCTTGCTGTTCTATGCGCCATGTTTGTTTGTATTGGCATCACTATGTGACGTCACAGGAAAATGGACGGGTGTATATAAGGATGGTTAAAATCAGGCACTTTGAAGCTTTTTTTAGGGATATTGCGTGATGGGTAAAATTTTGAAAAAAACTTCGAAAAATAAAATAAGCCACTGGGAACTGATTTTTAGTGGTTTTAACCCTTCTGAAATTGTGATAATGTTCCCCTTTAATATTATTTCAGTCATTTCATTGTTGGAACGTACATCTTTGGTGAATCTTCATGTGCTCCTTGAGACTGCACTTCTGATTAAAGCGTCTCCCGCAGATCTCGCAGCGGAACGGTTTCTCCCCCGTGTGAATCCTTTTGTGCCTCTCCAGGTTTCCAGAGTGCTCGAAACATTTGCCGCAGAACGGACAGGCAAAGCCTCTCTTGAACATCAAGCGATTGACCATCCTCCTTCGCATGGTGCTGTACAGGTTGCGGTGTGGACTGCGGCCATACGAGCTGCTACACGGTGCGGCCTGCCGGATGTCCATGGGAGACTCGGAAGCTGCTACATAGGAGTTGCTGGGCGGGATTTGACGCCGTCTCCACTCAGCGTCAGCATTTTCATACGGGTTCTGCTCTTCTACTCGCTGTCCGGGTCGACCGCATCCATCCTCTTCCTGGGGTTCTCGCTTTACAGGTACGTTATGATTCGGAAAGTCACTTTGGACCTTTTCAGGATTCGCCCTCTCAGCCTCAGAGGCGCTCAGACTCTCTGTGGACATAAAAGTAGACACATTGTCACTCATTTGGCTGCCACTAGGGATGGGGATATGGCCTAAAATGTATACTGCGATATACAGTATATATTGCAGCCTCCTGCAATATACTTGGTATATATAAACAATAATAGAAGCATTTCAAACAGGTTACAAAGGCTCCTAATTTGGCTGCGGACATATGCGATAATTAACATACTGTGTCATTTCCTGCTGTATTATTTTTTCTAAATAATTATTTATCTACTTGCTAATGTACCATTAATATCTGGTTACTTTCTGTTGCAACATGATTCTATCTACACTTGTTAACATGTACAGTTGAGCTCATAAGTTTACATACCCTGGGAGAATTTATGATTTCTTGGCCATTCTTCAGAGAATATGAATGATAACACAAAAACCTTTCTTCCACTCATGCGTAATGGTTGTGTGAAGCTATTTATTGGCAAACAACTGTGTTTACTATGACAAAGAAAGTACCCAAATGACCCTGATCAAAAGTTTACATACCCCAGTGACTTTGATCTGATAACATGCACAAAAGTTGATACAAACAGGTTTGAATGGCTAATCAAGATTCCAATCCTCACCTGTGACATGTTTGTAATTAATGTGTATGTATAAAAGGTCAGTGAGTTTCTGGGCTTCTGACAGACCATTGCATCTTTCATGTAGTGCTGCACAGATGTTTCTGGATTCTGAGTCATGGGGAAGGCAAAATAATTATCAAAGGATCTGCGAGAAAAGGTAATTGAACTGCATAAAACAGGAAAGGGGTATAAAAAGATATCCAAGGAATTGAGAATGCCAATCAGCAGTGTTCAAACGCTGATTAAGAAGTGGAAAATGATGCAATGGTCTGTCAGAAGCCCAGAAACTCACTGACCGTTTATACACACACATTAATTACAAACAAACATGTCACAGGTGAGGATTGGAACCTTGATTAGCCATTCAAACCTGTTTGTGTCAACTTTTGTGCACGTTATCAGATCAAAGTCACTGGGGTATGTAAACTTTTGATCAGGGTCATTTAGGTACATTCTTGTGTCATTTTGATTTAAAAAGTGTAAACAGTTGTTTGCCAATAAATAGCTTCACACATCCATTAAGCATGAGTGGAAAAAAGGTTTTTGTGTTATCATTCATATTCTCTGAAGAATGGCCAAGAAATCATAAATTCTCCCAGGGTATGTAAACTTATGAGCACGACTGTAATAAACACATATTCTTCTGTTTGGATTTACATTAGTTTTGGGAGATACTACAAATTTGGGTATCAAACCAATACCAAGGAGGGTCGATTGTGGTTATACCAATGCTGGTACTGATACTTTAAATTTCAGGATCATTTAATGATTACATTTTTGATCACAATTACGATCAGATGGATGGATGGCGAAGGTAACAATATCAATATACTGCTTGGATTTACATGACGTCATGTCGAGCTCATCAAATATGCGTTGTGGTCAGTCCAAGGTCAGATCTCAATGGGTACGGGGTGCCATTTAGCCTTTCTCAAAGAAAAAAATGCCTCTCTGCTTGTATTGTTTTCAGCTGTACGAACTGTTCAAATCGCAAAACAAGATCAACGTTTCTTCGGAGGTACCGTATTTTTCGGACTATAAGTCTCAAGAATCAAGTTTTAACCACTAAATGTGTTAACTACAGTCAGGTAATTGGGAACACAGGTGACCACAACAAACTGATTCCCATCAAGTAGAAATATCAATAAATTTAATATTTTCATAGAGCATAAAACAGGTGTTTACGACTTTCAAATAAAAAACATTAATTTACAGCCCTCTGAACATGAAATAACAGCCATATACCGTATTAAGTCGCACCGGAGTATAAGTCGCACCTGCCAAAAATGCAGAATAAAGAAGGAAAAAAACATATATAAGTATAAGTCACATTTTTTTGGGAAATTTATTTGATAAAACCCAACACCAAGAATAGACATTTGAAAGGCAATTTAAAATAAATAAAGAATAGTGAACAACAGGCTGAATAAGTGTACGTTATATGAGGCATAAATAACCAACTGAGAACGTGCCTGGTATGTTAACGTAACATATTATGGTAAGAGTCATTCAAATAACTATAACATATAGAACATGCTATACGTTTACCAAACAATCTGTCACTCCTAATCGCTAAATCCCATGAAATCTTATACGCCTAGTCTCTTACGTGAATGAGCTAAATAATATTATTTGATAATTTACGGTACTGTGTTAATAATTTCACACATAAGTCGCTCCTGAGTATAAGTCGCACCCCCGGCCAAACTATAAAAAAAACTGTGACTTTTAGTCCGAAAAATACGGTAATCAGGAAGGGCGAAAGACAACGATAAAAGTGGCACGCATTCCAGTCCAAGAGAGCAGTGTCGAAGAACGCACAAGTTTGCAGTGACCACTTCGTCAAAGGTTTGTTTGATACATTTTAAATATACTTTACTAGTTCAGTATTTTCCATTAAAGTATTATTTTGATATTATTTATATTTTATTTTTTACCAAACAGAAACTAGTAAGTCAGGGTCAATGATACTTTGTCAGGAAAGATACTTCAATGTTTCCCCTCTTGTTTATTTTGTACACAAATTGTGTCCGACAGGATAAAAATCAAATATGGTGCCGATTCAGAAATTGTTAGTTTGTTGAATAGATATGCAGTCACTAGCGGCAGCTGTCGACTGTTAGTCGAGCAGTTTGTTTACAAAGACGCGTCCTTGCAAGACGTAACGTTCTACGAATCATGAACCTTACCTGAGCTATACTGATGCATGATTATCTAGGAGAGTCTTGATACCAATTTTCTTGACCCAGCTACACAAATAACTTGTAGACCTTCATGCTTTTCCAAATTTCCATCTGTTTTGTCGTGTAGACTGACATTTGGCGCACAAGATAGTTCGAAATATCTCGGAACTCCACCAAAGGATAATCCTTGATATCACTCGACAAAATCTTTTTTGGAAAAGTACAGGGATCTATTCAATTGCATAGTTTGGTGCTCATTACTGCTTTTTGCAGGAAGATCTAGGCCCTTCACGTACTCAGAGAGTTTGCGCGCTGCTTGCTGCACAACAGCCATCTTGGCTTGGTTGACCACCATTGTCAGAATAATCGTATGTAAGTTATCACAAAACGTTGTGTTCCCGACGAGAAGACAAAAGCTGTCTTTGATCCTACCAAGCAGAAGGCTTGTAAATCTCCACTGCATATGATGGGAAGCGACATGAAGGCGTCGGTTTCTTTTTTCTATTGTAATCCACAGGAAGATTTTGTCTTGACCCGAGATCTACAAAGCGGAGAGAAAGCAGGACCATCCCAAGCTCCAGGCACCTCTTCTTTGAACTGTTTTACGACCTTTTCTTTGAACTGTTTTGTAACCAAAGGCATGGCTGTTTACGACCCCCCTCCCTTAGAAATAGCTGTTACCATGTAATCAGGGAAAGTCCAAATAAAAGAGGAGGTGTACAATCTTTCATCAGAGCGTGGTGGAGACTGTACAAGAGTACAGCCCAGACGTTTCTCCTCAATTGAGCCAAATTTAATTATGTCTCTGTTTAATTCCTTGCTTCTTGTCTTGTTTAATAGATGTCATCAGTGTTTGAATCTGACCATTGTTTTTCACTTCCGGGAAGAAATCACGTGACAGAATACAAGTAATTGGCTTTGATCTGCGCCATTCTGTGTGCAAGGACTTATTTCCTGAGATGTGTAAGCAATAACAAAAACAACAAAATATTTTGCGATTTAATAAAATATTGATTCAATAATTTTAGTATCACCCATATACGGATACAATATTTGGTATTGTTACCATCGATATTTGTTTCGATCTGCCCACCTTTGTTTACATTCAAGAGCTCAAGCTTAGCCGTTAGCAGTAGAGGTGGGGGAAAGAATCGGTTTTTAGATGCATCGCAATTCGGACATGGATGATTATAGTAAACGTCAATAATCGATGTATTTATTGTAAATAAAGTAATGCAGACAGCGCTAAAATTTGGCTGACTGCAGCAAGCCACCTCACCGAGAGATCCGACCAGCTCCTTTATTTTAGGGCACTTATGTTCCAGTTTTGCACACATTTCCAATACCGTAATATAATACATGTGGGAATTAATTTAACTGTTTCTTATACCAAATTAAGAGTTTTTTTAAAGATGCAAGTGATAAATGCGTATATAGTGAAACAAAAACAAATGTACAACTGCATCCATGTACACATATTAAAGATGCATTAATAATAGAGTTTGAATCGAATCGTAGCTCCTGAATCGTAATCGTAATCGAATCATGAGGTGCCCAAAGATTCCCACCTTTAGTTAACAGGCCTTATTGTATCCTCCTAAAGTGTGTAGTGTAGCATGTTCTCCTATTATTTGTCCTCCAGTGATGATAGTTGTTTTTTGCGGCCATGGAGGCGAGGATTTCTGACTGAGAAGTGGCTTTGCGGGACACAACTAGAATACGTCATCAACATGCATTATCACAATATAAAGAATATAAAGCTCTATTGTTGGTCAGCTGATTTCATTTATTTTGCATATTGTCTATGTCGCACAACCCTAGCGAGAGGCTGCCATGATGGATTACTATGAACCATCAACTATCTTAAAAATCCCTTTTAAATGTATAAGGGTCTTCATCCATCCATCCATTTTGTCCCATTTTTGCCTCTTGGGGTCACGGGGTTGTTGGAGCCTATCTCAGCTGCATTTAGGCAGAAGGCAAGGTAAACCTTGGACAAGTTGCTACCTTATCACAGGGCCAACACAGATAGACAACCATTTACACGCACAATCACGCACTAAGGCCAATTTTAGTGTTGCCAAACAGCCTATGCCCAGGTGCATGTCCTATCTCTGGAAATGTGTAGAGAAAAACAATTTTTTTTATTAAGTTAAGGGCTGCAATGAGACAGAGCAAGACTAATAAACTGACAGGACAAATCCAGCCCATAAATCAAACTGGTTCATTAAAAAACGACTAACATTTTTGCAGCAGGTTCCTAAAACCATTAGAGTGTTCCTGTCATGTGAACAATCTTTGACCAACATTTCTGCGGTAGGGCTTTAGACACAGAAATTGGCTCCTTTCACATGGATGATATTTGACTTGCTTTTGTGGAGTATATTCCAAAAAACAGAAGTGCGCTCATTTCAAGTACAAAATCTTTAACTATGTTTTGACAGTGTAACATAGGTTTAAAACATCAGACCGCGCCTGTCAAATAAATAATCTTTGACTAATGTTTTGCAAAGTAAGTTAAAGCTGCAGTGTTCTTGTTTCTTTAACATTAGACTATTGTAGGGCCTTGCATAAACAAAGTTAGAACCAATAGTGAAGGATTTGTGAATGCGTGCTATAAGTAAATAGAGACGTTAAAATAGGTATTTAGTAGCTAAAAACACGTAAAAGCAAGCATTTTGATTCCGTAAATAAGTCGTATACATGCCTCGATGTCTTATAACCTGTGATTTTGTTACTATATCTGAGGTGTATTTTAAGTCATGCAAGTCTAAACGATCCAGAAAAACTACTACTTCTACTAGCATTATTACAGGAGGTTCCTAAAACCATTAGTGTTCCTGTTATGTATACAATCTTTGACCAACATTTCTGAGGTACGGCTTTAGCCACAGAAATGGGCTTTTTTCACATGGATGATATTTGTCGCTGGAGCCTATCTCAGCTACATTCGGGCGGTAGGCGGGGTACACCCTGGACAAGTCGCCACCTCATCGCAGGGCCAACACAGATAGACAGACAACATTCACACAATAGGGCCAATTTAGTGTTGCCAAATAGCCTATCCCCAGGTGCATGTCTTTTGTAGAGTATATTCCAAAAAACAGAACTGCGCTCATCTCAAGTACAAAATCTTTAACTCTGTTTTGACAATGTAACATAGGTTTAAAACATCAGACCGCGCCTGTCAAATATAGAATATTTGACTAATTTTTTGCAAAGTAACTTAAAACTGCAGTGTTCTTGTTTCTTTAACATTAGACTATTGAAGGGCCTTGCACACACAAAATTAGAACCAATAGTGAAGAATTTGTGAATCGTTTTACACCACGCATGCGCACGCAGGCTATAAGTAAATAGAGATGTTTAAAATAGTTATTTAGTAGCTAAAAACACGTAAAAGCAAGGATTTTGATTCCGTGAATAAGTCGTATACGTGCCTCGATGTCTTATAACCTGTGATTGTGTTACTATATCTGAGGTTTATTCTAAGCCATGCAAGTCTAAACGATCCAGACAAACTACTACTACTACTAGCATTATTACAGCTGGTTCCTAAAATCATTAGAGCAGTGGTTCTTAACCTTGTTGGAGGTACCGAACCCCACCAGTTTCATATGCGCATTCACCAAACCCTTCTTTAGTGAAAAATAAAATGTTTTTTTTTTTTCAAATTCAAGACAAAGTTATATGTTTTTGGTAACACTTTAGTATGGGGAACATATTCTAAGTAACAAAGACTTAATTTAGAGTTATTTGGTTAGGGTTAGGGTCAGGGTTAGAGGGTTAGGGTTATAATAAGGCCTTGCCGAATAAGACATTAATAAGTACTTAATAATGACTAGTTAAGAACCAATATGTTACTAATTTGCATGTTAATAAGCAACTAATTAATGGTGAATATGTTCCCCATACTAAAGTGTTACCATGTTTTTTTATTGGTGCATAAAATGAACCGTGCATGAACATCACCTTGTTCAAACAACAAAACCAACACAGTGCATAAACTCACAACAAATTACACACCTGCAAACCAGTTAGCTGTTGCCGTATCCGTAATACGCCAATAGGGAGAAGTTTGTATTTATACGATGAGTCGGGTGTGTTTTGACCTCCGCCGAACCCCTGAGGCCGACTCACCGAACCCCTAGAGTTCGATCGAACCCAGGTTAAGAACCACTGCATTAGAGAGTTCCCGTCATGTGAACAATCTTTGACCGACATTTCTGCGGTAGGGCTTTAAGACACAGAAATGGGTTCCTTTCACATGGATGATATTTGACTAGCTTTTATGGAGTATATTCCAAAAAACAGAAGTGCGCTCTTTTCAGGTACAAAATCTTTAACTATGTTTTGACAGTGTAACATAGGTTTAAAGCATCAGACTGTGCCTGTCAAATAACTAATCTTTGACTAATGTTTTGCAAAGCAACTTAAAACTGCAGTGTTCTTGTTTTTTTTGACATTATGATATTGCAGGGCCTTGCATTAACTTTACACACAAAATTAGAACCAATAGTGAAGAATGTGTGACTCGTTTCATACCACGCATGCGCACGTCTGCTTTAAGTAAATAGAGACGTTAAATCGTTATTTAGTAGCTAAAAACACGTAAAAGCAAGCATTTTGATTCCGTAAATAAGTCGTATAATGCCTCGATGTCTTATAACCTGTGATTTTGTTCCTATATCTGAGGTTTATTCTAAGCCATGCAAGTCTAAACGACCCAGACAAACTACTCCTACGAGCATAAAGTCGCTCCATGTGAAGTCGGGACCACATCACCATTCAAGCCGAGGGGCTGCACTCGCAGGCCTGTCGTGAGTCTGGCGGCTCTCAGCTCGCCGTGTAGCACCTCCACGCTGCTTCTCAGCCTCCTGATCTCATGCTCCCGCTGGGACACCTCCAGTCGAAGCACCACCATGCCGTCCTCCACTACTTTGGCGATCTGAGCCGCGGCGGCGTTACACATAGCGGTGATGATGGAGCCTATCTGGTTGTGGAGAGCCACGCCGGTCGACATGGTGGCTGTGCGGGCCAGACAACGACAACAATTTAATAACTGGAGAAGCCCCCACCCCCTACTAAGGCTCCAAGGTGGCCGCCTGTAGAATCTTTTAACGCAGAGGAGTGGTCGACCGTTAGCTTGGCGCGGCCATCCTGAACGCTGCCTTGAGCTAGCAGGCTAGCAGGTAGCTCACTGTAAACAAAGCGCGACTTCGGGCGGAAGTCGTGGCAGCAGTACCGTAAAGCAGCGAGAAAAGTCGCAACCGTGTTCGTCTTCGCTTCGCTTGGTCACGTGACGAGATGGGATTTATGGCTCTTTTAAAGGGAGCAGGATCTTGAGGAGCTGTTCCTTACTGCAGTGTTTTTTCAACCTTTTTTGAGCCAAGGCACATTTTTTTCATTGAAAAAATCTGGAGGCACACCACCAGCATATATATATATATATATATATATATATATATATATATATATATATATATATATATATATATATATATATATATATATATATATATGGTAAATCACGGCAAGATAACTTAAAAATAAAGACAACTTCAGATTGTTTTCTTTGTTTAAAAATTCTGAAAATGTACAAATCATAATGTTGTTGGGTTTTGTTTTTTTTACACTTACATGTTGCGGTTAATAGTATTCCATCTTTATTTATTTGTTGTTATTTATATTTTCAGAATAAATTATGTGATAATATTCATCAATACTCATTGGTGGGTTTTTTCATTGAAAAAACCCGGAGGCACACCACCAGCATATATATATCCATCCATCCATTTTTATATATATATATATATATATATATATATATATATATATATATATATATATATATATATATATATATATATATATATATATATATATATATATGTCTTAATAAGGTTATCCAAAAAATAGTGCTCGATACCGTAGTAGAGCGCAATATATGTATGTGTGGGGAAAAAAATCACAAGACTACTTCATCTCTACAGGCCTGTTTCATGAGGGGTTCCCTCAATCATCAGGAGATTTTAATGGGAGCATTCACATACCATGGTTTATATAGGGCACAGAGTGGGTGGGTACAGGCTGGCGTAGGGGCGTGGTGATTGGCTCATGTGTTACCTAGGAGGTGTTTCCGTCTGTGGCGGCATGCTGATACAATTTCGCTGCGCTTGTTGAGGGATGACAGGTCTGGATGGTATATAATAAACAGTTTCTCTTTCAAGCATAGGTTGCATCTTTTATTACCACTATTGTAAGGTGTGCTGGATGCAAGAATTTGCCATGTTATTGAATATTCAACATTATTGTCTTTGAGGTCCCAAATGTGTTTGCTGAGTTCTGTGGTATTCCGCAGGTTTTGGTTCCTGAAAGAAGCCTTGTGATTGTTCCATCTGGTTTTAAACTCTCCCTCGGTTAATCCTACATATGTGTCGGATGTGTTAATGTCCTTGCGTGTTACCTTAGATTGGTAAACAACTGATGTTTGTAAGCACCCACCGTTGAGAGGGCAATCAGGTTTCTTGCGGCAGTTGCAGCCTTTGCTGGTTTTGGGGTCGCTCTGTCCGGGGGCTGACGGCTCATTTGCAATTGTTTTGTTGTGGTTTGAGATAACTTGTCGTATATTGTTCATACAGCTGTAGCTCAATTTAATGTTGTTCTTGTTGAATACTTTTCTTAGGGTGTTGCCTTTGGGGAAGTGTTTGTCAATCAGACTGAGGAATTTGTGGCCAATGTTAGTTGAGACGTTTTTGCTGTATGGGGGGTTGTACCAGATGATGTTTTTTCGTTTTCTGTTCTTTTTTGGTTGGTTTCCTGGCGTGGGTTCATAGGTGAGGGTGAAATTGTATCCGCTTTCATCAAGGGCTTTTTGGTACGGGGGGGTTGCTTGGTCAAATTCAGCTTTGCTAGATGACAGCATCGATAGTCTTTTATTAATTCCGGTAGGTATTCTTTTCGTGGTGGTGGGTGGGTGGTTGCTGTCATGGTGCACGTATTGGAGTGTTGTGTTGGATTTCGTGAATGGTTGGTAGCTGTTATAAAGGATCGCGGCTGAAATGGACATGAGGACAGGGTGGACGCCACAGCCAACAAGGAAGCCTTCATCACATTGAAGGACCACAAACCCAACTTCGCAAATAACCCAACATGCCGACTAATAAACCCAACTAAATCTGAAATAGGAAAAATCAGCAAAATAATCCTGGACAGAGTCAACACAAAAATCAAGGACAAAACACCACTCAACCAATGGAGAAATACAGCAGCAGTAAACAAATGGTTCAACAACATCCAAGACAAACAACAGCACAACTTTATCTCCTTCGATATCGAAGAATTTTACCCTTCCATCACGCAAGACCTACTGACTCAAGCACTAGACTTCGCCTCAGACTACGACTCAATCACAGGTAACGAAAGAAACATCATCATCCACGCAAAAAACTCCATACTCATCCACAACAGTACACCATGGCAAAAAAAGAACAACTCAACATTTGACGTCACTATGAGAAGTTTTGACGGAGCAGAAACGTGTGAACTCGTTGGGAGTTTCCTCCTCTCCCAGCTTGCTAGCCTCAACCTGAACCTTGGTATTTACCGTGATGACGGACTGGCAGTGTGTCGCACCTCGCCAAGGAGCAGCGAGAATACCAAGAAGCGCATATGCCAAATTTTCAAAGAGAACGGCCTACGGATCACGATTGAAGCCAACAAGCAAACCGTCAACTTCCTCGACGTCACTTTCAACCTGAGAAATAACAGCTACCAACCATTCACGAAATCCAACACAACACTCCAATACGTGCACCATGACAGCAACCACCCACCCACCACCACGAAAAGAATACCTACCGGAATTAATAAAAGACTATCGATGCTGTCATCTAGCAAAGCTGAATTTGACCAAGCAACCCCCCCGTACTAAAAAGCCCTTGATGAAAGCGGATACAATTTCACCCTCACCTATGAACCCACGCCAGGAAACCAACCAAAAAAGAACAGAAAACGGAACAACATCATCTGGTACAACCCCCCATACAGCAAAAACGTCTCAACTAACATTGGCCACAAATTCCTCAGTCTGATTGACAAACACTTCCCCAAAGGCAACACCCTAAGAAAAGTATTCAACAAGAACAACATTAAATTGAGCTACAGCTGTATGAACAATATACGACAAATTATCTCAGACCACAACAAAACAATTGCAAATGAGCCGTCAGCCCCCGGACAGAGCGACCCCAAAACCAGCAAAGGCTGCAACTGCCGCAAGAAACCTGATTGCCCTCTCAACGGTGGGTGCTTACAAACATCAGTTGTTTACCAATCTAAGGTAACACGCAAGGACATTAACACATCCGACACATATGTAGGATTAACCGAGGGAGAGTTTAAAACCAGATGGAACAATCACAAGGCTTCTTTCAGGAACCAAAACCTGCGGAATACCACAGAACTCAGCAAACACATTTGGGACCTCAAAGACAATAATGTTGAATATTCAATAACATGGCAAATTCTTGCATCCAGCACACCTTACAATAGTGGTAATAAAAGATGCAACCTATGCTTGAAAGAGAAACTGTTTATTATATACCGTCCAGACCTGTCATCCCTCAACAAGGGCAGCGAAATTGTATCAGCATGCCGCCACAGACGGAAACACCTCCTAGGTAACACATGAGCCAATCACCACGCCCCTACGCCAGTCTGTACCCACCCACTCTGTGCCCTATATAAACCATGGTATGTGAATGCTCCCATTAAAATCTCCTGATGATTGAGGGAACCCCTCATGAAACAGGCCTGTAGAGATGAAGTAGTCTTGTGATTTTTTTCCCACACATACATATATATATATATATATATATATACAGGTAAAAGCCAGTAAATTAGAATATTTTGAAAAACATGATTTATTTCAGTAATTGCATTGAAAAGGTGTAACTTGTACATTATATTTATTCATTGCACACAGACTGATGCATTCAAATGTTTATTTCATTTAATTTTGATGATTTGAAGTGGCAACAAATGAAAATCCAAAATTCCGTGTGTCACAAAATTAGAATATTACTTAAGGCTAATACAAAAAAGGGATTTTTAGAAATGTTGGCCAACTGAAAAGTATGAAAATGAAAAATATGAGCATGTACAATACTCAATACTTGGTTGGAGCTCCTTTTGCCTCAATTACTGCGTTAATGCGGCGTGGCATGGAGTCGATGAGTTTCTGGCACTGCTCAGGTGTTATGAGAGCCCAGGTTGCTCTGATTGTGGCCTTCAACTCTTCTGCGTTTTTGGGTCTGGCATTCTGCATCTTCCTTTTCACAATACCCCACAGATTTTCTATGGGGCTAAGGTCAGGGGAGTTGGCGGGCCAATTTAGAACAGAAATACCATGGTCCGTAAACCAGGCACGGGTAGATTTTGCGCTGTGTGCAGGCGCCAAGTCCTGTTGGAACTTGAAATCTCCATCTCCATAGAGCAGGTCAGCAGCAGGAAGCATGAAGTGCTCTAAAACTTGCTGGTAGACGGCTGCGTTGACCCTGGATCTCAGGAAACAGAGTGGACCGACACCAGCAGATGACATGGCACCCCAAACCATCACCCAACCATGCAAATTTTGCATTTCCTTTGGAAATCGAGGTCCCAGAGTCTGGAGGAAGACAGGAGAGGCACAGGATCCACGTTGCCTGAAGTCTAGTGTAAAGTTTCCACCATCAGTGATGGTTTGGGGTGCCATGTCATCTGCTGGTGTCGGTCCACTCTGTTTCCTGACATCCAGGGTCAACGCAGCCGTCTACCAGCAAGTTTTAGAGCACTTCATGCTTCCTGCTGCTGACCTGCTCTATGGAGATGGAGATTTCAAGTTCCAACAGGACTTGGCGCCTGCACACAGCGCAAAATCTACCCGTGCCTGGTTTACGGACCATGGTATTTCTGTTCTAAATTGGCCCGCCAACTCCCCTGACCTTAGCCCCATAGAAAATCTGTGGGGTATTGTGAAAAGGAAGATGCAGAATGCCAGACCCAAAAACGCAGAAGAGTTGAAGGCCACTATCAGAGCAACCTGGGCTCTCATAACACCTGAGCTGTGCCAGAAACTCATCGACTCCATGCCACGCCGCATTAACGCAGTAATTGAGGCAAAAGGAGCTCCAACCAAGTATTGAGTATTGTACATGCTCATATTTTTCATTTTCATACTTTTCAGTTGGCCAACATTTCTAAAAATCCCTTTTTTGTATTAGCCTTAAGTAATATTCTAATTTTGTGACACACGGAATTTTGGATTTTCATTTGTTGCCACTTCAAATCATCAAAATTAAATGAAATAAACATTTGAATGCATCAGTCTGTGTGCAATGAATAAATATAATGTACAAGTTACACCTTTTGAATGCAATTACTGAAATAAATCAAGTTTTTCAAAATATTCTAATTTACTGGCTTTTACCTGTATATATATATATATATATATATACCGGTATATATATATATATATATATATATGGTAAATCACGGCAAGATAACTTAAAAATAAAGACAACTTCAGATTGTTTTCTTTGTTTAAAAATAGAACAAGCACATTCTGAAAATGTACAAATCATAATGTTGTTGTTTTTTGTTTTTTTTACACTTACATGTTGCGGTTAATAGTATTCCATCTTTATTTGTTGTTATTTATATTTTCAGAATAAATTATGTGATAATATTCATCAATACTCATTGGTGTTCATATTCAATTAAGATTAAAAAAAATATATAAAAATCAAAGTACAGTATATTATTTATGTAGTTTGAGGATTTTCCTCGACTAACATCATGTGGTTTATTTTGTACATATGTAGCATCATCTACAAAGATTGAGTGCAGTGTTTTTCAACCACTGTGCCGCGGCACACTAGTGTGCCGTGAGATACAGTGTGGTGTGCCGTGGGAGATTATTTAATTTCACCTATTTGGGGTAAAAATATTTTTTGCAAACCAGTAATTATAGTGTGCAAATGATGTGTTGTTGTTGAGTGTCGGTGCTGTCTAGAGCTCGGCACAGTAACCGTGTAATACTCTTCCATATCAGTAGGTGGCAGCAGGTAGCTAATTGCTTTGTGGATGTCAGGAACATGGTTTGTCGTGATCACAATATGCAGACGACAGCGGCAGGCAGCATGCAGGCGAAAAGGTATCTTATGCTTAAACCAAAAATAAACAAACGGTGATTGCCCCCAAGAAAAGGCATTGAAGCTTAGGAAAGGCTATGCAGAACGAAACTAAAACCGAACTGGCTACAAAGTAAACAAAAACAGAATGCTGGACGACAGCAAAGACTTACTGTGGAGCAAAGACGGCGTCCACAATGTACATCCGAACATGACATGACAATCAACAATGTCCCCATTAACTTAAATATTCTTGCTTGCTAAAACAAAGGAAGACATGAAACTGCTGCGGGAAAATACCACAAAAAGGGAAAAAGTCACCAAAATACAAGCGCAAGACAAGAACTAAAACACTACACACAGGAAAACAGCAAAAAACTCAAAATAAGTCACGGCGTGATGTGACAGGTGGTGACAGTACACCTACTTTGAGACAAGAGCTATATTGATGCATGCTTGGTTATGGTTTAAAGTCATATCCAACAATTGCGACAACGACTTTTTACTGTCAACTGAGTTTAGTTTTTTAATGTTTTCTGCTGGTGGTGTGCCTCTGGATTTTTTCAATTAAAATAATGTGCTTCGGCTGAAAAAAGGTTGAAAAACACTGATCTAGTGGACACATTTAGAACAGCGGTTTGTTTCATTCAAAAATTTCAGGTTCATTTTTATACTTAGCAAACTCATCCCGCGGGCCGGATAAAACCTGATCGCGGGCCTGATCCGGCCCTCGGGCCGTACGTTTGACACCTCTGGTCTAGTCCAATCACCAGTCAGCTTTACTCTGTATCTGCACATGTATGAAAATAAACGCTCGCCGACGAACGGCTTTCAACTGCAAAAGTTCTCATTCACTAAGTTTCCGTGCAATAAATTAGTCTGATTTCTCAAATAGTTATTTTTTTGTATTTTCACACCTACGTGTGAAGTCCAGGTGTCCATGCACGCTCTCTAATCCGACTATTGGTCATAAGCAGTGTGCCTCCCATACACAGGGGGGCAATGATTCATTTTGCCGCGGACAAATTAATTGCTTTTCTGGTTGACCTAAGACAGGGGTCGGCAACCCAAAATGTTGAAGGAGCCATATTGGACCAAAAATACAAAAACAAATCTGTCTGGAGCCGCAAAAAATTTAAAGACATACTACATACAGATAGTGTGTCATGGAATTAAGAGGACTTAAAGGAAACTAAATGACCTCAAATATAGCTACATATGAGGCATAATGATGCAATATGTACATATAGCTAGCCTAAATAGCATGTTAGCATCGATTAGCTTGCAGTCATGCAGTGACCAAATATGTCTGATTAGCACTCCACACAAGTCAATAACGTCAACAAAACTCACCTTTCATGCACAACCTTAAAAGTTTAGTGGACAAAATGAGACAGAAAAAGAAGTGGCATAAAACACGTCCT
Source organism: Nerophis lumbriciformis (assembly GCF_033978685.3). Classification (NCBI taxonomy): domain Eukaryota; kingdom Metazoa; phylum Chordata; class Actinopteri; order Syngnathiformes; family Syngnathidae; genus Nerophis; species Nerophis lumbriciformis. The sequence continues at coordinate 28,781,756 of NC_084566.2, read as the reverse complement.
AGAACCGACTCAGTGGGCTAGTGGTTAGAGTGTCCGCCCTGAGATCGGTAGGTTGTGGGTTCAAACCCCGGCCGAGTCATACCAAAGACTATAAAAATGGGACCCATTTCCTCCCTGCTTGTCACTCAGCATCAAGGGTTGGAATTGGGGGTTAAATCACCAAAAATGATTCCCGGGCGTGGCCACCGCTGCTGCCCACTGCTCCCCTCACCTCCCAGGGGGTGATCAAGGGTGATGGGTCAAATGCAGAGAATAATTTCGCCACACCTAGTGTGTGTGTGACAATCATTGGTACTTTTAACTTTAACTTTAACTAGAAAGTCGGAGAAAGTTATACATGTAAACAAACTACGGTGAGTTCAAGGACCGCCAAAATTAGTAGGACAAAACGGCGCTCGCCAAATACTCGAATCAGTGAAGCATATTTAATATAAACAGTGTGCTTTGTAACAATTAGGGAGGTTTGTGCCATGTTTGTCCTCCTTCAGAAACCATATTAAAACAAAAATAGATTTTTTTCCCCTCATCTTTTTCCATTTTTCATAAATTTTTTGAAAAAGCTCCAGAGAGCCACTAGGGCGGCGCTAAAGAGCCGCATGCGGCTCGAGAGCCGCGGGTTGCCGACGCCTGACCTAAGACGTCACACGAGGCATTGCAGAGCTTTGCGACTTGTTTTAACAAACGTCCGTTGTAATATTGGCACAGATTACAAATATTATGTCTCTAATGGCTATGCTGATGTTAAATAGCAGCATAAAGAAATTATCTTGCATTGTGCTACAAGCATGTATCGGGGCGGATGCAGGTCCGATGTAAACAAAAAAGATCGGTAGAAGAGTTTTTATCGAAATAATTTTTGGACGAAAATCATGGAAAAAAAACCATTTGAATGTCTCGACGTTTATTCATAAGGTTGATTGATTGATTGATTGAAACTTTTATTAGTAGATTGCACAGTACAGTACATATTCCGTACTATTCACCACTAAATGGTAACACCCGAATAAGTTTTTCAACTTGTTTAAGTCGAGGTCCACGTTAATCGATTCATGGTAGATTCATGGTTCAATTCATGACTCTGTGGATTGATGGAGGGAGTTTTAAATCCAAAGGAAAAGACCGTTTGTGGCCCGACTGATACTGTTCTAGAAGAAGGTTGTTATTGTTCTGTGCGGAAAGTTAATCAGTTTGGAGTGCACAAATGCAGCGTGAAGAGGTTTGTGTAGCGCTTTGTTATTCGCCTTTAATATACCTGTTTCGGTATCTTTCATCTCATTCGTATTTCGTTGGGGAGTCCGAATTATGCCGGCGTTCTACATTTCTTAGCTACCTTCTCAAATCAATTAAAAATATTTTTTTTCCTCCCATCGATGCACTACAAATGGTCCTCTGCGGCTGCACACACCCCCCTTTGAGAGATCTGGTTTCCAATCGCATAATCCAGGTGTGTTAGTCCGATTTTTCAAAAACCGAACACGGTCTGATTAAGGTGTTTCCATGGGCTGTAGGAGGCTTATTGAGAGCCAAACTGTTTGAAAAATCGGGCTAATTTAGTGCATGGACACATATTGATTGTTCACTTAAAAGAGCCATTTAAAAGACTCTATCCGTTCGGTAACATCTTATTTGCCCCCCCTCTACCTCAAAGAACTACTCACCCCCAAATCCTCTACTCGACACCTCAGGCTAACCTCCTCCAACCTCCGAGGACAAAGCTACGAACGCTCCCAGTCTGTGGAACGCTCTCCCTGACCACCTGAGGGCACCACAGACTGTGGATGCTTTTAAAAAAGGCTTAAAAACCCTTCTTTAAAAAAAAAATTAAAAAAAAAAGCTTTTTTTTAGATGTATGCATACTAGTTCTAGCTATATGGCTGTTCTAGTTTTTATTTAATTTTTTTATTATCTTTTTATTTTTATTCATGTTTTTTATGCTTTTTACAAAAAACTATTATCAGTATTATTATTATTTCTAATCATAAGTCATATGTTTTGGCATCTCAATTTAGCATTACCAGTCATACGATAAATACTGTATGACAATTGTACAAAATTGTCACCCTCTGTACAATGTACGAACATTTTTAAAAAGACAACAGAGCTGTTGGTTTATTTCAAATGTTAAACTTCGTAATATACTCTACTGACCTGCTCAGTGGCCTTGTGGTTAGCGTGTCCGCCCTGAGACTGGAAGGTCGTGAGTTCAAACCCCGGCCGAGTCACACCAAAGACTATAACAATGGGACCCCGTTGCCTCACTGCTTGGCACTCAGCATCAAGGGTTGGAATTGGGGGTTAGATCACCAAAATGATTCCCGAGCGTGGCCACCGCTGCTGCTCACTGCTCCCCTCAACTCCCAAGGGGTGAACATGGGGATGGGTCAAATGCAGAGGGTAATTTCACCACAGTTAAACTACATCTATGGTAAGTTTTTACTGTCCTAAGGTTCGCCTATGTTTATTATTGTCCTCAAAATATGACAGTTTTAGGCTTCTGGTACATAAATGTGTCAGTTCCCATCTGGCAACGCTGCCTCATTTCAAAAGTTCTCTTTGAAAGCTCTGCTATGTATTCAAGGACAAGTCCAATTGTCACGTTGTTAATCACGTCTTTAACATATGACGATATCAGTAATTGCAATGAGGCATTCACTTTACACTCGTGATTCACTTTGAATTGTTGCTTAATTGTGTCTTAATGGCCGGTTTATTTTGCTGCTAAGCAATTGTTTTGGACTCCGGCCGACTGGGGCAAATGTGCAGCAATGTCCAAACGTTCCAAACAAGGAAAGGATGGGAAGCCCAAACAGGAAAATGCTGCAATCAATCACAAACAATTTTTTTAAGAAAAAATGCTCAAAGGTCACAGACAAAACAGATGATAGGCAGGCTGCCAAGGGAAATAGACCTACGTGACGCTAACATTAGGTATCCGTAAATCTGTTTCTCCATAATATTGTAAAATATTACGTCCAAGTAATTTGGAAAAATGTACCTTTTCATTGCGTTGACATTAGCCCCGGACTTCTTCTGTTTGTTGAATATTGTTATTACTGCCACAAGTTGTGGAAAAGTGTAAACAATTTGAACCCATTGCGGCCCATGCAGACCACAGCCGAGAAACAGATACTCTTGGCGGCCCTCTAGGTGGTGCTTGCGGCCCAGCGATGGGCCCTATGGTTAGGAAACACAGATCTATGCAACAGAGATATCCTGGATCAAAATCTGGAAAATGTGGAAAAAAAGTGTAGCGCTGTGAATACTTTCCGGATGCACTGTAATGTCATACATGTTAACAAACGGTCGAGTATGATTAGGTATTGTTATGTAACAATTGTCCACATTGACGTAAGCTTACTCTTAAAAAAAAAACTAACACACACATAGGAAGCATTGTGCTGAAATGAGATGACAAAACATTTGAATAGTGTTGACGTTGTGAAGACTAAGTGGGCAATTAAATAATGTGACAAGTAATAAGATGACGTCATTTAAAAGATATTCTTCCTAGATATGAATATGACGTTATAAAACAGGGGTGTCAAACTCATTTTAGATCGGGGGGCCACATGGAGAAAAATCTACTCCCAACTGGTAAAATCACGGCACGATAACTTAAAAATAAAGACAACTTAAAAATAAAGACAACTTCAGATTGTTTTCTTTGTTTAAAAATAGAACAAGCACATTCTGAAAATGTACAAATCATAATGTTGTTGTTTTTTTACACTTGCATGTTGCAGTTAATAGTTTTCCATCTTTATTTTTCGATATTTATACTTTCTGAATAAATTATGTGATAATATTCATCAGTGGTGTTAATTTTCAATCTATCAAGATAAAAAAATTATATCAAAATCAAATTTTAGGATGTTATTGATGTAGTTTGCTCATTTTCTTCGACTGGTGCACTAACATCATGTGGTTTATTTTTTTTTTTTTACATATGCAGCATCATCTACAAAGATACAAAGAATTGCTATTGCGACATCTAGTGGGCACATTTAGAACAGCAGTTTCTTTCATTCAAAAATTTCGGCTCATTTTTATACTTAGCAAACTCGTCCCGCGGGCTGGATAAAACCTGTTCGCGGGCCTGATCCGGTCCACAGACATCCCTGTTATAAAACAAGCCATATTTACCATTTATTTATTACATTTATTTAAAGTTTTTCAACATATTGAGCAAAAAGGTCTCTTTTTTTTCTACCAAGAAAAGTGCACTTGTTATTAGTGAGAATATTCTTATTTTAAGGTATTTTTGGGTTCATTGAAGCTAATTTTACTTGTTTTGGAAAGTCTTGACAAGCCAAACTTTCTTGTTCTATTAGCAGATAATTTTGCTTAGTTCAAATAAAATACCCCTCATTTTTGTATTTTTTTTCTTGTTTTTGAACACTGACTTTTTGCAGTGTGGCAACTAAAACACAAACCCAGGGGTGCTCAAAACAGGAACTGAGGGAGTCAGAAACTAAACAAACAGGACGGATCATGACATTGGTAGTTCTATACAGCATGCTCAAATATTTTCATGTTTATAAGATGTGTGATTGTAAATTATGTTAATTAGATGAATCCTTAGTAAAATTCCCTTAAAAAAAAAGTAACTTTTTATTTAAAAAAAAGCCTTTTACCCAAAAATGCGATATTTATTGAAAAACGACCCAAAAATGGTTCATAGTTTTGAAAACCCAGCAAATTGAGTTAAAATAATACATTTATAACCCCAAAAATGGATTGCGCTTCATAAAAATAACTCGAAAAATTAACCCAACACTCGCAACTCATAAATTGGGTTGTCAAAATAACCCAGCATTTTTTTTTTGTGTGCACAAACGGGTGATGAAGTGGACGCTTTCGCAATTTGTTGCTGGAATTCACTCCTTTCTTGCTCTCTCGCTCACTATCCCTCTTCAGCAAATGTTCATGTGACTGATACTACTCTTCTCTATCACATTTTTTTCTCTTTCCTCTTTGTCCCTCCTCTCCTAAACTGAATGCACTCTTTGATACCTTTAACTTGAAGATTCCAGATTCACCTGTTGTACAACAAATCTGTTCTGGCAAAAAAAAAACATACCGTCCAGCCATACTGCATGAATAAGCTGCAAAACAGGATGGCTCAGAAAAAAGAAAAAGAAAAAAAAACTGATGCTGGTAGCATGTAAAGGTCATTACAAATAAAAGGCTAAATCTACAAACCCCGTTTACATATGAGTTGGGAAATTGTGTTGTATGTAAATATAAACGAAATACAATGATTTGCAAATCATTTTCAACCCATATTCAGTTGAATATGCTACAAAGACAACATATTTGATGTTCAAACTGATAAACTTTTTTTTTTTGCAAATAATCATTAACTTTAGAATTTGATGCCAGCAACACGTGACAAAGAAGTTGGGAAAGGTGGCAATAAATACTGATAAAGTTGAGGAATGCTCATCAAGGACTTATTTGGAACATCCCACAGGTGAACAGGCAAATTGGGAACAGGTGGGTGTCATGATTGGGTATAAAAGTAGAGTCCATGAAATGCTCAGTCATTCACAAACAAGAATGGGGCGAGGGTCACCACTTTGTCAACAAATGCGTGAGCAAATTGTTGAACAGTTTAAGAAAAACCTTTCTCAACCAGCTATTGCAAGGAATTTAGGGATTTCGCCATCTACGGTCTGTAATATCATCAAAGGGTTCAGAGAATCTGGAGAAATCACTGCACGTAAGCAGCTAAGCTCGTGACCTTTGATCCCTCAGGCTGTACTGCATCAACAAGCGACATCAGTGTGTAAAGGATATCACCACATGGGCTCAGGAAGACTTCAGAAACCCACTGTCAGTAACTACAGTTGGTTGCTACATCTGTAAGTGCAAGTTAAAACTCTCCTATGCAAGGCGAAAACCGTTTATCAACAACACCCAGAAACGCCGTCGGCTTAGCTGGGCCTGAGCTCATCTAAAATGGACTGATACAAAGTGGAAAAGTGTTCTGTGGTCTGACGAGTCCACATTTCAAATGGTTTTTGGAAACTGTGGACGTCGTGTCCTCCGGACCAAAGAGGAAAAGAACCATCCGAATTGTTATAAGCGCAAAGTTGAAAAGCCAGCATGTGTGATGGTATGGGGGTGTATTAGTGCCCAAGACATGGGTAACTTACACATCTGTGAAGGCACCATTAATGCTGAAAGTTACATACAGTTTTTGGAGCAATTGCCATCCAAGCAACAATACCATGGACGCCCCTGCTTATTTCAACAAGACAATGCCAAGCCACGTGTTACATCGGGTACTAGACTGGCCTGCCTGTAGTCCAGACCTGTCTCCCATTGAAAATGTGTGGCGCATTATGAAGCCTAAAATACCACAACGGAGACCCCGGACTGTTGAACAACTTAAGCTGTACATCAAGCAAGAATGGGAAAGAATTCCACCTGAGAAGCTTAAAAAATGTGTCTCCTCAGTTCCCAAACGTTTACTGAGTGTTGTTAAAAAGAAAGGCCATGTAACACAGTGGTGAACATGCCCTTTCCCAACTACTTTGGCACGTGTTGCAGCCATGAAATTCTAAGTTAATTATTATTTGCAAAAAAAAATTAAGTTTATGAGTTTGAACATCAAATATCTTGTCTTTGTAGTGCATTCAACTGAATATGGGTTGAAAAGGAATCATTGTATTCTGTTTATATTTACATTTAACACAATTTCCCAACTCATATGGAAACGGGGTTTGTAATACATCTGACAGACTGGTTCAGTATTATGACTATCAAATACAGATTGAGAGTTGAGAGTTGAATCATTCATATATAGCACATTTAAAAGCAACCCCCAAATTGTGCAAAACTGTCAAATGTACATTTTAACACAGTGTTTTTCAACCTTTTTTGAGCCAAGGCGCATTTTTTTCATTGAAAAAATGCGGAGGCACACCACCAGCAGAAATCATTAAAAAATGAAACTCAGTAGACAATAAAAAGTCATTGTCGCAATTGTTGGATATGACTTTAAACCATAACCAAGCATGCATCACTATAGCTCTTGTCTCAAAGTAGGTGTACTGTCACCACCTGTCACATCACACTGTGACTTATTTTGACTTTTTTGGTGTTTTCCCATGTGTAGTGTTTTAGTTCTTGTCTTGTGCTCCTATTTTGGTGCAGTTGCATGTCTTCCTTTGAGCGCTATTCTCCGCACCTGCTTTGTTTTAGCAATCCCGAATATTTAAGTTGTTGCTCTCTTTTTTTGTGTGGACATTGTTGTCATGTCATGTACGGATGTACTTTGTGGATGTCGTCTTTGCTCCACAGTAAGTCTTTGCTGTCGTCCAGCATTCTGTTTTTGTTTACTTTGTAGCCAGTTCAGTTTTAGTTTCGTTCTGCATAGCCTTCCCTAAGCTTTAATGCCTTTTCTTAGGGGCACTCACCTTTTGTTTATTTTTGGTTTAAGCATTAGATACCTTTTTACCTGCACACTGCCTCCCGCTGTCGTCTGCATACTGGGGTCACGACAAAACTATCGTCGTCGTTCCCGACATCTACAAAGCAATTAGCTACCGGCTTCCACCTAGTGATATGGTATGGTATAACACGGTTACTCTGCCGAGCTCTAGACAACACAGACACTCAACAACGGCACATAATTTGCAGATTATAATTACTGGTTTGCAAAAAACATTTTTGTCAGAATAATTGTATCTAAGTTATCACAAAACGTTGTGTTGCCATGAGTTCCCGGCGAGAAGACAAAAGCTGTCTTTGATCCTACCAAGAAGAAGGCTTGTAAAACTCCACTGTGTAGGATGGGAAGCAACATGAAGGTGTTCTGTTTCTTTGATGTATTGTAATCCACAGAAATATGTTGTCTTGACCCGAGAACTACAAAGCGGAGAAGAAGCAGGACCAGACTCCACTGTTTTATGACCTTTTCTTTGAAAAGTTTGTGATCAAAAGCGATGGCTTTTTATGACCCCCGTCCCTTAGAAACAGCTGTTGCCATGTAATCAGGGAAAGTCCAAATAAAAGAGGAGGCGTACAATCTTTTGTCAGATCGTGGTGAGACTGTGCAAAGAGTACAGTCCTGACGTCTCTCCTCAATTGAGCCAAAATTAATTATGTCTCTGTTTAATTCCTTGCTTCTTGTCTTGTTTAGTAGATGTCATCAGTGTTTGAACCTGACCATTTAAAAACCAAATAGGTGAAACTGCCTAATCTCCTACGGCACACCAGACTGTATCTCACTGTATGGCACAGTGGTTGAAAAACGCTGTTTTAACACAACACTATTCAAAATACCTTTATTGTCATTGTATGGAAACAACGAAATTGGACAGCAATCCAGCTCAGTGCTTTTAAAACAAACCTACATAAAATTGTCTTAAGACAACAACAATAATAAAACAATTTAAAATAAAAAATAAAAAAAAAAATGTTAAAAAAAACATATTGCACAGTAGATCTTTATCAGAGGTAAGCAAATAGTGTCTCCTAAAACAAGTGTGGAATAAAAAATCACATCAAAATACTAATACAATAAAACATACTGTAATAAATAAATACAATACATAAAAATAGGAATACTGTATGAGGAACCATGTGAAGAAAAAGGTGTGACATATAACTTACTGTCAAGTAACTCGACAAACACTTTCAGATCACATCATGGCTATAAATAGAACGTATTTGAGACACTCGTCGATTCAAGTCTATAAAAGTAAACTTTGATTGATTGATTGATTGATCCAGCTCTTTCTTTCCCTTCTTTTTGTTTTTGTTTTTTAAAACGTGTCTGACAACAATGTGTTTTCTTCAAATGTATGTGGTTTTTCCTGCCCTGAGAATGTTGAGTGAAGAACAATTTATAGCACAAAGCGCTCACTTGGGACGGCGCTGCGGCCTCAACCGACTGACGTATCTACTCATGTGATAAGGGAAGTAGGAAATTACGCCACTTCTGAAAAGTCGAGTGGCCAAAATTCCCTCTGAAGAATGTTCCAGCGATGACAGCTCACTTTGTAACGTAGACAAACAAGCTTGTTGTCAGGTCGCTCTTGAAAAGGAAATTTTTCATCTCAATGAGTCCTTACCTGGTTAAATAAAGGAAATTTAATGTTGTGTTATGTTAAGACAGTGCTTCTCAATTATTGTCTGTTACGCAACACCCCCTTGGGAAGAAGAAAACATTCTGCGCCCTCACCCTGAACTTGATTGACTGATTGATTGATTGAGAAGTTCATTGACGTTTTAAAGAATTGAATCCATGTAATGCTTTAAAAAGGTGAATGGATGGCACAAAAAGCCAAAAGGCTTCACTGCAAAAAGTCAGTGTTCAAAAACAAACAAAAAAATACAAAAATTAGGGGTATTTTATTTCAACTTAGCAAAATTATCTGCCAATAGAACAAGAAAATTTGTCTTGTCAAGACTTTCCAAAACAAGTAAAATTAGCTAACCTCAATGAACCCAAAAAGACCTTAAAATAAGTATATTCTCACTAATAACAACTGTACTACTATACGAGTATGTATTTTCTATTGTTTCGTTAAAAATAAAACAGCAAAGTCCATTTGGCTGTCATGTGTTTTAATTATGAGACACAATTGTGTCAAAGTCATGATTTTTTTTTTTTTTTACAGAAATTATTACTTTAAAAAAGTAGTTTTATACTTGAGTGTTGATGACACAGCTTTGCAACAGTTGATATTCTAGTTTCAAGCATGTTTTACTCAATATAGGTCATCAAATCTCAGCAACAAGCTGTAATAAACGTCCCACTGGGGTGAGTTTTTCCTTGCCCTTATGTGGGCTTTGTACCGAGGATGTCGTTGTGGCTTGTGCAGCCCTTTGAGACACTTGTGATTTAGGGCTATATAAATAATCATTGATTGATTGATTGATTGATAATATCTTACTGAGATAATCTAGGACCAAAAGCCTTAAAACAAGTAAAACACTCTAACATAAAATCTGCTTAGTGAGAAGAATGATCTTATCAGACAGAAAATAAGCAAATATCACCCTTATTTGAGATATTTAATCTTACTTAGATTTCAGTTTTTGCAGTGTTGTTTCCATTGTGGTCCATTAACTATTAAATATTCATCACATTTGATATATTCAATAATAAAAGATATATAACCTGTAACATGTATCAACTGCAACTGTAAAGTGTGTCTATAAAAGTGTAAACCTCTGCGTAACATTTTGTCTTTATCAACAATAGAGCAAACCAAAAGAAGACAAAAGAAAGAAATATACTAAAGATCAACGAATAAATATAATGATGATGTGGCGATGGGAATGAAACTCAATGCTGTGTCTTACGCACTAAAAAATGCTGGGTTATTTTGACAACCCAATTTATGAGTTGCGAGTGTTGGGTTGAATTTTGGAAGTTTTTTTTATGAAGAGCAATCAATTTTTTGGGTTATAATTAGGTATGTCCGATAATAGCTTTTTGCCGATATTCGATATTCCGATATTGTCCAACTCTTAAATTACCGATACCGATATCAACCGATACGGAATTAACACATTATTATGCCTAATTTGGACAACCAGGTATAGTGAAGATAAGGTACTTTCTTTTAAAATTAATAAAATAAAATAAGATAAATAAATTAAAAACATTTTCTTGAATAAAAAAGAAAGTAAAACAATATAAAAACAGTTACATAGAAACTAGTAGTGAATGAAAATTAGTAAAATTAACTGTTAAAGGTTAGTACTATTAGTGGACCAGCAGCACGCACAATCATGTGTGCTTACGGACTGTATCCCTTGCAGACTGTATTGATATATATTGATATATAATGTAGGAACCAGAATATTAATAACAGAAAGAAACAACCCTTTTGTGTGAATGAGTAAATGAGTGTAAATGGGGGAGGAAGGGTTTTTGGGTTAATGCACTAATTGGGACGGCGTGGCGCAGTGGAAGAGTGGCCGTGCGCGACCCGAGGGTCCCTGGTTCAATCCCCACCTAGTACCAAACCTCGTCATGTCCGTTGTGTCCTGAGCAAGACACTTCACCCTTGCTCCTGATGGGTGCTGGTTAGCGCCTTGCATGGCAGCTCCCTCCATCAGTGTGTGAATGTGTGTGTGAATGGGTAAATGTGGAAGTAGTGTCAAAGCGCTTTGAGTACCTTGAAGGTAGAAAAGCGCTATACAAGTACAACCCATTTATTAATTGTAAGTGTATCTTGTGGTTTTTTATGTTGATTTAATTAAAAAAACAAACAAAAACAAAAAAAACAAACACGATACCGATAATAACAAAACCCATACCGATCATTTCCGATATTATATTTTAACGCATTTATTGGCCGATAATATCGGCAGGCCGATATTATCGGACATCTCTAGTTATAATGGTATCATTTTAACTAAATTTCTGGGTTTTCAAAACTATGAACCATTTTGTGGGTTGTTTTTCAATAACTAAGGCATTTTTGGGTAAAAGGCTTTTTTTTTTTTTATTATCAAAAAGGTACTTTCGGTTCAGTTCAGTTTCAGTTTATTTCGAACATGCATACGACACAATGTAATGCGCCGCACAATTCCAGTTGCTTCATCACGGCACGTCCGAAAGGAGGAAGAAGAAAAGAAGCAGAGTTTATCTAATCCTACCCCTTTTCATACCATAGCACTTGTATCCCATATCCTTGTTTTCTGTAACAGAACAGTGAACACATAAATAATAAATAAATAATATTTTTTTCTTGAAGGGAATTTTATTATGGATTCATCTCATTAAGATTATTTACAATCACACATCCTATGTACAAACCCCGTTTCCATATGAGTTGGGAAATTGTGTTAGATGTAAATATAAACGGAATACAATGATTTGCAAATCATTTTCAACCCATATTCAGTTGAATATGCTACAATGACAACATATTTGATGTTCAAACTGATAAACTTTTTTTTTTTTTTGCAAATAATCATTAACTTTAGAATTTGATGCCAGCAACACGTGACAAAGAAGTTGGGAAAGGTGGCAATAAATACTGATCAAGTTGAGGAATGCTCATCAAACACTTATTTCGAACATCCCACAGGTGAACAGGCAAATTGGGAACAGGTGGGTGCCATGATTGGGTACAAAAGTAGATTCCATGAAATGCTCAGTCATTCACAAACAAGGATGGGGCGAGGGTCACCACTTTGTCAACAAATGCGTGAGCAAATTGTTGAACAGTTTAAGAAAAACCTTTCTCAACCAGCTATTGCAAGTAATTTAGGGATTTCACCATCTACGGTCCGTAATATCATCAAAGGGTTCAGAGAATCTGGAGAAATCACTGCACGTAAGCAGCTATGCCCGTGACCTTCGATCCCTCAGGCTGTACTGCATCAACAAGCGACATCAGTGTGTAAAAGATATCACCACATGGGCTCAGGAACACTTCAGAAAGCCACTGTCAGTAGCTACAGTTGGTCGCTACATCTGTAAGTGCAAGTTAAAACTCTCCTATGCAAGGCGAAAACCGTTTATCAACAACACCCAGAAACGCCGTCGGCTTCGCTGGGCCTGAGCTCATCTAAGATGGACTGATACAAAGTGGAAAAGTGTTCTGTGGTCTGACGAGTCCACATTTCAAATGGTTTTTGGAAACTGTGGACGTCGTGTCCTCCGGACCAAAGAGGAAATGAACCATCCGGATTGTTATAAGCGCAAAGTTGAAAAGCCAGCATCTGTGATGGCATGGGGGTGTATTAGTGCCCAAGACATGGGTAACTTACACATCTGTGAAGGCGCCATTAATGCTGAAAGGTACATACAGGTTTTGGAGAAACATATGTTGCCATCCAAGCAACGTTACCATGGACGCCCCTGCTTATTTCAGCAAGACAATGCCAAGCCACGTGTTACATCAACGTGGCTTCATAGTAAAAGAGTGCGGGTACTAAACTGGCCTGCCTGTAGTCCAGACCCGTATCCCATTGAAAATGTGTGGCGCATTATGAAGCCTAAAATACCACAACGGAGACCCCCGGACTGTTGAACAACTTAAGCTGTACATCAAGCAAGAATGGGAAAGAATTCCACCTGAGAAGCTTAAAAAATGTGTCTCCTCAGTTCCCAAATGTTTACTGAGTGTTGTTAAAAGAAAAGGCCATGTAACACACTGGTGAACATGCCCTTTCCCAACTACTTTGGCACGTGTTGCAGCCATGAAATTCTAAGTTCATTATTATTTGCAAAAAAAAATAAAATAAAGTTTATGAGTTTGAACATCAAATATCTTGTCTTTGTAGTGCATTCAATTGAATATGGGTTGAAAAGGATTTGCAAATCATTGTATTCCGTTTATATTTACATCTAACACCATTTCCCAACTCATATGGAAACGGGGTTTGTACATGAAAATATTTGAGCATGCTGTATAGATCTACTATGACCATACATGGCAATTCTTATAAAAAAAAAAAATGTCACTCATATCTTGCTTGAGTATAATTTAATGGAATAAAAATATTTTTGATCAGTAGTTGTGAAGGAGTAGGACAAACCAGCAATAAAATGTATAATTTCTAACCAACTATTGGGTCAAGGAGCGCTAAATTGCGCAACCCAATAGCTGGGTTTGGAACAACCCAACATTGTAGTGAGCATAACTCAGCTTTTGTGTTACATTTTTTAGGGGTGGAGGTTTTTGGTTTTTGTTTCATGTCCTTAGTCCGTCACTAGTGTTAGTTTTTGTACCTGCACCAAGTTTTGTGAGCGCCTTTTGTTTGTACTTTGTTAGTCATAATTAAATCATGTATTTACCTGCAAAAAAAAAAAAAAACTTCACAAACGGCTCACAAAGACTTAGAAATGATTCATTGTTATTATTATTATTTCAGTCGGTTTATTTTCAATCTGTGTTCAGTACAACAACAAACATGGGTTTGCACAGTGATATTTTGTTTACGTTATCAACAAGAAACAATTACTTGGTGGATGGAAGCATCAAAGAATGCCGTCTGTTTTTAAGGGTGGCAAATCGGTCTATCACTCTGTTGTCACTCAAATGCTGAAGCTCGTTTTTTTTCAATTGACATGACCCATTGTTTGACGCAGCCAGGAATGCAACCGACGCAGTGCACTAAAAATGACCTCTCACATGAGAAGCTGCTTACAGGCACTCACTGTTAGGGCAACTTGGATGGTTGCCTTCAGAGAGGGAAACATGTCTGAATCAAGGAGGTTGTGCACAGACAATATATCTTTGGGTGAACATCCAGCCTCTTTTTTCTGGGCAAGAAAGTTTCTGGCCACTAGAACCTCCTCGGTTTTCAGGTCAATGCTGTAGTGTTTTGCAAATTCATTCAAGTGTGATTCACTCAAGACTGCATGCCTGGATGCCTTTTAGTAGCCCTGCATCTACACTGCAAAATCTTTGCTCAAGCTCGCCAACCATCCTATCCACACAAGGTTGGTATGTTATTAATTCACAACATAGATAATTAATGCCACGATTTTCGCTCACAATACAATAATAGTTTGTTCCCAAATATTTTGAAGTTGCACAGATTACATTTTGGGCACATATGTGACTAAAATGGTTGTAAATTCAAGCCCTGGAAATATTACTTAATTACTTGAATTAAAGTAATATCTGGATCGGGATAATTTGGCTTACCGTATTTTTCGGACTGTGAGTCGCAGTTTTTTTCATAGTTTGGTGCGACTTATATATGTTTTTTTCCTTTTTTATTATGCATTTTCGGCAGGTGCAACTTATACACCGGTGCGACTTATACTCCGAAAAATACGGTATATATAATATATTTATATATATATATTATGGCAATCCGTTAAGGAAATTAAATATATATGGAAGTCTGAATAGAAATGAGAAACATTTATCATCTCTGCGCTGCTGACCCGTCTCCGCTCGGGATGGTTTCCTGCTGACCCCACTGTGGACTGGACTCTTACTGTTATGCTGGATCCACTATGGACTGTACTCTTACAATATTATGTTAGACCCACTCGACATCCATTGCATTCGGTCTCCCTAGAAGGGGGGGGGTTACCCACATATGCGGTCCTCTCCAAGGTTTCTCATAGTCATTCACATCGACGTCCCACTGGGGTGAGTTTTTCCTTGCCCTTATGTGGGCTCTGTACCGAGGATGTCGTTGTGGCTTGTGCAGCCCTTTGAGACACTTGTGATTTAGGGCTATATAAATAAACATTGATTGATTGATTGATTGATATATACTGTAAATAAGAAAGACTTAGAGTCCGTCTGCTGATCTGAAAAAGAGCCAAAGCTGTCAAAGAGCTGAGGGACCATCTTCAAATTGCAATGCTGAAACAAATAATGCAAACAATAAAATGTAACTTCCAGGGCTTGAGATTAACGTAGTCCCGTCGTCCCGGGGACGGTAAAAAAAAAATGCACGGGACGAAATGAAATGCTCCCCAGGACGATGGCTTTTAACCATTTTTTTTCTTTTTCTTTTTATGTATTTATTCATTTTACATTTTATATTAAATGTCTTGGTTTTTTCTCCCTCTGAAAATCCTATGAAATGTTTAACAAGCCCATCCATCCATTCATCCATCTTCTTCCGTTTATCCGAGGTCGGGTCGCGGGGGCAGCAGCCTAAGCAGGGAAGCCCAGACTTCCCCCTCCCCAGCCACTTCGTCCAGCTCTTCCCGGGGATCCCGAGGTGTTCCCAGGCCAGCCGGGAGACATAGTCTTCCCAACGTGTCCTGGGTCTTCCCCGTGGCCTCCTACCGGTCGGACGTGCCCTAAACACCTCCCTAGGGAGGCGATCGGGTGGCTCGATCTGTTTAACAAGCCATCCTATAATAATACAACAGCTATTAATGTAACAATACAATAAAACAAATATATTTAATGATGGTTTTTTTTCATTATTTTAACAATAGGCTAATGTATATTACTTTATATAGATTCTCCAAGAAAGACAAGACTTAAAAACTAAATTATTTACAATGGCAGACACAAGGTTTCGTGCAGCTTCACTCATTGTAAAGGAAGACGGAAGTCCACACAGCAGAAAAATGACTACAAGGATGGTGTCTGGGTTTTTCTTATATATATATATATATATATATATATATATATATATATATATATATATATATATATATGTCCTTACGTAACATCATCAGAATGATTGACAATTAGGAGGACCAATAGTCAACATAATCCATCCAGAAATAAATAAAACAAATGGCTTATCAATAAGCCATTTAAAAAAAAAATTGTTTTAATATTTATTTATATGTATCATTATTCTCCTACTCACCTTTCCAGTAGAGTCCTCTCACTTTCTGTGCTCCTCTGCCCTGACTCCTACAGGTCAATAGGGGTTGTGGAGTGATTATTATTATTATCTACTGATGATAGTCATACGTGAATGAGCTCAGCTCCTGTTCTCCTCCATGTGTAAAGTGAGAAACGCAGCTGATGCTTCAGAAGGAAGTAACCCCAAAGATAGCAAATGGTAAAAAAAAAGAGTGCACATTTAACTTTATAAATAACCAGGACCTTCATGATGCATTTCAGGCTAACTAGTTAACTAAGTAGCAGCATTGTTTTAGAGCGGGAATGTAACTTTTTGTCAAACGCAGACCTGGTGTAAAGTGGAGCTAATACATTTTACTACAAGCAGTGATGAATACTTACTTTCTTGAAAAAGTTTCTTATGTCCATTTTGCATCTGTTCACATTCTTGTTCTGCAATCTGCAGTGCTGTGGACTAATGTGCTCCGTACACCCGCAGGACCGCAACAGCCAGGTCGCAGAGAAAATGCAGACTGGATTTTGAGTGATGTGGGCATTTTCTATATGAACAAGTGGAATGGATTGGATACCGACGCACTAAAGGGGCTCTCTCCCTTACGCTATGAAGTGAGGGGAAACTGAGTGAATAATGACAGGTTATATGATTATTTATTTAAACTCATATTTGGGCCACTTTATAATGAATATGTCGGCATGTATTTGTAAAAAAATAAAATAAATAAATAAATATATAACACCAAATTATTTAGGGGGGCTTAAGAATATTTTAGGGGGGCTTGAGCCCCCCTAAAATAGGCCTAACAACGCCAATGCCGTATAGATGTGTGTGTCCAAGTTAAAGGAAACGGCAGGCTGTCGTCTTTTAATAAATTTATTAGAATCTTTGGCAAGCTAGGTAACGTTTGCTGTGGTCTGGAACAACATGGCACACAAACAACTATCTGAAATGTGTCATGAGACATACAAAGCTAAATTATATACAAAGAGGATAAAAGTAAAATAAATTAAATGAGCTCAAATATACCTACACATGAGGCATAATGAGACAATAAGTACATACAGCTTGCCTAAATAGCATGTTAGCATTGATTAGCTTGCAGTCATGCACTGACCAAATATGCCTGATTAACACTCAATAACAACAAATCAATAACATCAACAAAACGCACCTTTGTGCATTCACGCACAGTATAAAACTTTTGGTGGACAAAATGAGACAAAGAAGGAGTGGAAGATTTTACATGTAAACAAACTGTTGCGTCACAGTCCACACTATGGTGAGTTCAACAACCGCCGAAATTAGTAGGACAAAGCGATGTTCACAAAATACTCTCATCAGTGAAGCGTACACACATATTAAACAGTGGACTTTCTAACAATTCAGAAGGTTTGTCCTCAAACAAAAAAACATACCAAAATAAAAAATTTATTTTCCCCCCCAACTTTTTTCATTTTCAATGCTTTTTTTAAAATGCTCCAGGGAGCCACTAGGGTGGCACTAAAGTCGAGAGCCACGGGTTGCTGACCCTGTATCAACAGCAGCCGCTTGCTCTCTCTCTCACCAACACACGCACTCATGGCAACTAGCCATTGATGCGTTTATGACCACACAAAAAGTTGGACAACTCCAACACTACATATAAAGTGTCAATTCCAGGTCGTTACACTATGACTCTTCAATCAGATGTGTGCTTACTCTACTGTTATCTATGAAGATTGTTAATTTTTGGATATTAATCATGAAATTATGTTACCCGATGACAGAATTGCTAATAGAAATATTTATTTTACAGACGGAAAGTTACAGGAATGTACACTTCATCTCATGCAACATGTGAATATTTTAAGGGGAACTAAATGTGATCTCTGGAAGCCATCTTTCCAAAGCAGGACCCTCACCCAGGCATAAAATACTATAGTACATAGCTGATAAAAAAAAAAATCAGTTATATATATATATATATATATATATATATATATATATATATATATATATATATATATATATATATATATATTTAAGTGGGCCAAATCTCATAAAATTACTATTGTCACTAGATTATAATAATATGGCGTTTTGTCAGGTTCAAACACTGATGACATCTATTAAACAAGACGAGAAGCAAGGAATTAAATCGAGACAGAATTAAATTTGGCTCAATTGAGGAGAGACATCTGGGCTGTACTCTTGTACAGTCTCCACTACGCTCTGGCGAAAGATTGTACGCCTCCTCTTTTATTTGGACTTTCCCTGATTACATGGCAACAGCTGTTTCTAAGGGACGGGGGTCGTAAACAGCCATCGCCTTTGATTAAAACAGTTCAAAGAAAATGTTGTAAAACAGTTCACAGAAAAGGTCGTAAAACAGTTCAAAGTAGAGGTGCCTTGAACTTGGGCTTATCCTGCTTGCTCTCCGATTTGTAGTTCTCGGGTCAAAACAAAATCTTTCTGTGGATTACAATACATGAAAGAAACAGAACACCTTCATGTTGCTTCCCATCCTACACAGTGGAGTTTTACAAGCCTTCTTCTTGGTCGGATCAAAGACAGCTTTTGTCTGCTCGCCGGGAACTCATGGCAACACAAAGTTTTGTAATAACTTAGATACAATTATTCTGACACGTTTAAATTGTTATGTCAGATTTGAGACAGATGTGCGGCTGGTATGGCCACAGTGTGCACATCTGTATTACACTGAATGCTCAGGGTGTTTTTGCATTCGAAAAATTAGAGGGAACATTGTACATACCCAAGATCGACCATTTGTGCATATACTTTAGATACAAAGGTTAAAAAAAAAGACTTCAAACTGTTTTTTTAAATTGTATTTGCTAGAATAATTGTATCTAAGTTATCACAAAACTTTGTGTTACATTGAGTTCCCGGCGAGAAGACAAAAGCTGTCTTTGAACCTACCAAGAAGAAGGCTTGTAAAACTCCACTGTTTAGGATGGGAAGCAATATGAAGGTGTTCTGTTTCTTTCAAGTATTGTAATCAACAGAAATATATTGTCTTTACCTGAGATCTACAAAGTGAAGAAAGGACCAAACTCCCCTCCAGGCACCGCTTATTTGAACTGTTATACAGCCTTTTCTTTGAACTGTTGTAATCAAAGGTGATGGCTGTTTACGACCCCCGTCCCTTAGAAACAGCTGTTGCCATGTAATCAGGGAAAGTCCAAATAAAAGAGGAGGCGTACAAGTGCTGCTGGCAGACTGTCCAAGAGTACAGCCCAGACGATTCTCCTCAATTGAGCCAAATTTAATTATGTCTCTGTTGAATTCCTTGCTTCTTGTCTTGTTTAATGGATGTCATCAGTGTTTGAACCTGACAGTATTAAAGCAAATGAATGTGACCAAGAGGTATTTCATAACATTCTTTTTAAAGTTAATTTTATCTTAATGAGCAACCTGTCCATCCATCCATCCATCCATTTCCCCCCGCTTATCCGAGGTCGGGTCGCGGGGGCAGCAGCCTAAGCAGAGAAGCCCAGACTTCCCTCTCCCCAGCTACTTTGTCAAGCACCTCCCGGGGGGATCCCGAGGCGTTCCCAGGCCAGTCGGTATTAACAATAATTAGAGCATATGAATTTAATGCCTCACCTGGTGTGGAAGACACTGCATGTCACAGTTAGCTGATTTGATTTTACAGTCATCTATTGTTGGATTCCGTGTGAGAATTTGGAATAGTGAGGGAGCGTACACTTACAGCTGAAGATTTCCAGCCGACGTGAAACCCCCACCATGCTAGATGAACCACTACACTATTGGTCAGTGGCCTTGTGGTTAGAGTGTCCGCCCTGAGATCGGTTGGTCGTGAGTTCAAACCCTGGCCGAGTCATACCAAAGACTATAAAAATGGGACCCATTACCTCCCTGCTTGGCACTCAGCATCAAGGGTTGGAATTGGGGGATTAAATTACCAAAAATGATTCCCGGGCGCGGCCACCGCTGCTGCTCACTGCTCCCTTCACCTCCCAGGGGGTGAGGGTGATGAGTAAAATGCAGAGGATAATCTCACCACACCTAGTGTGTGTGTGACAATCATCGGTACTTTACCTTTTTAACTTGATCTACTTACTGAAACGCTCCAGGAAAGGGAATGCAAGATGGTATCATTTTTTTACTTTGTTAAACAAATACAACGTGTGGGATTGTTTCGTAACACCACACCCTCCTTTGTCAGTAACTCCGCGTAACCTCTGCGCTGGTGTTTTCTCCCAATTATTGGCACATGTTCGGCAGGAGTGCGGATAAACACTCTATGGGGGCTCTTTAGGACCTAAAGTGGGGCACTTGAACAGAAAGGCGCATGTCTTTGTGGGTGGGAGGAAGCCGGAGTACCAGGAGGGAACCCACACAGGACCTTCGTATTGTAAGACACATACACTATATATATATACAGGTAAAAGCCAGTAAATTAGAATATTTTGAAAAACTTGATTTACTTCAGTAATTGCATTCAAAAGGTGTAACTTGTACATTATATTTATTCATTGCACACAGACTGATGCATTCAAATGTTTATTTCATTTAATTTTGATGATTTGAAGTGGCAACAAATGAAAATCCAAAATTCCGTGTGTCACAAAATTAGAATATTACTTAAGGCTAATACAAAAAAGGGATTTTTAGAAATGTTGGCCAACTGAAAAGTATGAAAATGAAAAATATGAGCATGTACAATACTCAATACTTGGTTGGAGCTCCTTTTGCCTCAATTACTGCGTTAATGCGGCGTGGCATGGAGTCGATGAGTTTCTGGCACTGCTCAGGTGTTATGAGAGCCCAGGTTGCTCTGATAGTGGCCTTCAACTCTTCTGCGTTTTTGGGTCTGGCATTCTGCATCTTCCTTTTCACAATACCCCACAGATTTTCTATGGGGCTAAGGTCAGGGGAGTTGGCGGGCCAATTTAGAACAGAAATACCATGGTCCGTAAACCAGGCACGGGTAGATTTTGCGCTGTGTGCAGGTGCCAAGTCCTGTTGGAACTTGAAATCTCCATCTCCATAGAGCAGGTCAGCAGCAGGAAGCATGAAGTGCTCTAAAACTTGCTGGTAGACGGCTGCGTTGACCCTGGATCTCAGGAAACAGAGTGGACCGACACCAGCAGATGACATGGCACCCCAAACCATCACTGATGGTGGAAACTTTACACTAGACTTCAGGCAACGTGGATCCTGTGCCTCTCCTGTCTTCCTCCAGACTCTGGGACCTCGATTTCCAAAGGAAATGCAAAATTTGCATGGTTGGGTGATGGTTTGGGGTGCCATGTCATCTGCTGGTGTCGGTCCACTCTGTTTCCTGAGATCCAGGGTCAACGCAGCCGTCTACCAGCAAGTTTTAGAGCACTTCATGCTTCCTGCTGCTGACCTGCTCTATGGAGATGGAGATTTCAAGTTCCAACAGGACTTGGCGCCTGCACACAGCGCAAAATCTACCCGTGCCTGGTTTACGGACCATGGTATTTCTGTTCTAAATTGGCCCGCCAACTCCCCTGACCTTAGCCCCATAGAAAATCTGTGGGGTATTGTGAAAAGGAAGATGCAGAATGCCAGACCCAAAAACGCAGAAGAGTTGAAGGCCACTATCAGAGCAACCTGGGCTCTCATAACACCTGAGCAGTGCCAGAAACTCATCGACTCCATGCCACGCCGCATTAACGCAGTAATTGAGGCAAAAGGAGCTCCAACCAAGTATTGAGTATTGTACATGCTCATATTTTTCATTTTCATACTTTTCAGTTGGCCAACATTTCTAAAAATCCCTTTTTTGTATTAGCCTTAAGTAATATTCTAATTTTGTGACACACGGAATTTTGGATTTTCATTTGTTGCCACTTCAAATCATCAAAATTAAATGAAATAAACATTTGAATGCATCAGTCTGTGTGCAATGAATAAATATAATGTACAAGTTACACCTTTTGAATGCAATTACTGAAATAAATCAAGTTTTTCAAAATATTCTAATTTACTGGCTTTTACCTGTATATATATATATATATATATAGTCGCGATAAAACGTTTACATACACTTGTAAAGAACATAATGTCATGGTTGTCTTGAGTTTCCAATAATTTCTACAACTCAAAACAGGCCCAGAGCATAATACTACCACCACCATTCTTGACGGTAGGAATGGTGTTCCTGGGATTAAATGCCTTTTTTTCCTCCAACCATATTGCTGGGTATTGTGGCCAAAGAGCTCAATTTTTGTTTCATCTGACCACAGAATTTGACTCCAGAAGGTCTTATATTTGTCCACGTCATGTCAGATGAAACAAAAATTGAGCTGTTTGGCCACAATACCCAGCAATATGTTGGGAGGAGAAAAGGTGAGGCCTTTAATCTCAGGAACATCATAACTACCGTCAAGCATGGTGGTGGTAGTATTATGCTCTGGGCTTATTTTGCTGCTAATGGAACTGGTGCTTTACAGAGAGTAAATGGGACAATAAAAAAGGAGGATTACCTCAGAATTCTTCAGGATAACCTAAAATCATCAGGTTGGGTCTTGGGCGCAGTTGGGTGTTCCAACAGGACAATGACCCCAAACGCATGTCAAAAGTGATAAAAGAATGGCTAAATCAGGCTGGAATTAATGTTTTTAGAATGGCCTTCCCAAAGTCCTGACTTAAACATGTGGACAATGCTGAAGAAACAAGTCCATGTCAGAAAACCAACACATTTAGCCGAACTGCACCAATTTTGTCAAGAGGAGTGGTCAAAAACTCAACCAGAAGCTTGTGGATGGCTACCAAAAGCGCCTTATTGCAGTGAAACTTGCCAAGGGACATGTAAGCAAATATTAACATTGCTGTATGTATACTTTTGACCCAGCAGATTTGCTCACATTTTCAAAAATTCATAAAAGAACCAAACTCCATGAATGTTTTTTTTGTGACCAACAAGTATGTGCTCCAATCACTCTATCACAAAAAAAAAATAAGAGTTGTATAAATTATTGGAAACTCAAGACAGTTTATTTAATTATGTTCTTTACAAGTGTGTGTAAACTTTTGACTACGACTGTATATACATATATATATTAGAGCTGTGAATCTTCGGGTGTCCCACGATTCGATTCAATATCGATTCTTCGGGTCACGATTCGATTCAAAATCGATTTTTTTTCCCGATTCAAAAGGATTCTTTATTCATTCAATACATAGGATTTTAGCAGGATCTACCCCAGTCTGCTGACATGCAAGCAGAGTAGTAGATTTTTGTAAAAAAAAAAAAAAGCTTTTTATAATTGTAAAGGACAATGTTTTATCAACTGATTGCAATAATGTAAATTTGTTTCAACTTTTAAATGAACCAAAAATATGACTTATTTTATCTTTGTGAAAATATTGGACACAGTGTGTTGTCAAGCTTATGATATGCGATGCAAGTGTAAGCCTTTTTTTTTTTTTTATAAATGTCTAATAATAATGTCAATGAGGGATTTTTAATCACTGCTATGTTGAAATTGTAACTAATATTGATACTGTTGTTGATAATATTATTCATTTTTGGTTTGTTCTGTGTCGTGTTTGTGTCTCCTCTCAACTGCTTTATTTAGTGTTGCTGGGTCGGGTTTGGTTTTGGAATTGGATTGCATTGTTATGGTATTGCTGTGTATTGTTTTGTTGGATTGACTAATTAAAAAAAAAAAAAAAAAATTTTTTAAATTTAAAAATAATTTTAAAAAAATTAAAAAATCGATTTTTTTTCAATGAGAATTGATTCTGAATCGCACAATGTAAGAATCGCGATTCAAATTCGAAGCGATTTTTTTTTTATAAATGTCTAATGATAATGTCAATGAGGGATTTTTAATCACTGCTATGTTGAAATTGTAACTAATATTGATACTGTTGTTGATAATATTATTCATTTTTGGTTTGTTCTGTGTCGTGTTTGTGTCTCCTCTCAATTGCTCTGTTTATTTAGTGTTGCTGGGTCGGGTTTGGTTTTGGAATTGGATTGCATTGTTATGGTATTGCTGTGTATTGTTTTGTTGGATTGACTAATTAAAAAAAAAAAAAAAATTTTTTTTTAATTTAAAAATAATTTAAAAAAAATTAAAAAATCGATTTTTTTTCAATGAGAATTGATTCTGAATCGCACAATGTAAGAATCGCGATTCAAATTCGAAGCGATTTTTTTTTTATAAATGTCTAATGATAATGTCAATGAGGGATTTTTAATCACTGCTATGTTGAAATTGTAACTAATATTGATACTGTTGTTGATAATATTATTCATTTTTGGTTTGTTCTGTGTCGTGTTTGTGTCTCCTCTCAATTGCTCTGTTTATTTAGTGTTGCTGGGTCGGGTTTGGTTTTGGAATTGGATTGCATTGTTATGGTATTGCTGTGTATTGTTTTGTTGGATTGACTAATTTAAAACAAAATTAAAAATTAAAAAAAATAATAATTAAAAAATAATTTTAAAAAAATTAAAAAATCGATTTTTTTTAAATGAGAATTGATTCTGAATCGCACAACGTGAGAATCGCGATTCAAATTTGAATAGATTTTTTTTTTTTAAATGTCTAATGATAATGTCAATGAGGGATTTTTAATCACTGCTATGTTGAAATTGGTACTAATATTGATACTGTTGTTGATAATATTCATTTTTGGTTTGTTCTGTGTCGTGTTTGTGTCTCCTCTCAATTGCTCTGTTTATTTAGTGTTGCTGGGTCAGGTTTGGTTTTGGAATTAGATTGCATTGTTATGGTATTGCTGTGTATTGTTTTGTTGGATTGACTAATTTAAAAAAAAATAAATTAAAAAATAAATAAATTAAAAAATCATTTTAAAAAAATTAAAAATCGATTTTTTTTAAATGAGAATTGATTCTGAATCGCACAACGTGAGAATCGCGATTCAAATTCGAAGCGATTTTTTTTTTATAAATGTCTAATGATAATGTCAATGAGGGATTTTTAATCACTGCTATGTTGAAATTGGTACTAATATTGATACTGTTGTTGATAATATTCATTTTTGGTTTGTTCTGTGTCGTGTTTGTGTCTCCTCTCAATTGCTCGGTTTATTTAGTGTTGCTGGGTCGGGTTTGGTTTTGGAATTGGATTGCATTGTTATGGTATTGCTGTGTATTGTTTTGTTGGATTGATTAATAAAAAATAAAAAATAATTTTTTTTTTTTTTTTTTATTTAAAAAAATTAAAAAATCGATTTTTTTTAAATGAGAATGGATTCTGAATCACACAACGTGAGAATCGCGATTCAAATTCGAATCGATTTTTTTTCCCACACCCCTAATAGATATGCATGCATATAGTAACTCAACTGTAAGTACAACCACATATTGTTTTCAAGATGAGTTTTGTCTAATGTGTTGAAACAGATCACAATAGAAAACATGTTCCCCCTCCTCATTAGACCTTCCTCCATGATCCGACTAGTGCTTTTATTTGTTTTTCCACATGCAATCAATACATTCATTTCACATGAGACAAAGTTACACTTTGCTGCCAAAGTGAGCACCGGCTCTGTTTTAATTGCTCAAGAGCGAGTTTGTCCGGCAGCCTGGTCTTGACGTAATACGGAAGCGGTAAAACTCACCTTGCAGGCAAGTATGTCCTTTCATCCACGGCCACACCTTAGCAGAGCATCGTTTGGTTTCTGCGTATTTAAGGCCCGCGCCAGCTTTCCGCGCTCACTTGTCATCGGGGGAACATCTTTTAAGATCCTGGAAAAAGCTCAGGTAAGCCTCAACAATTTTCAACCAAAAAAACATTGATAACTTTATTATCTTGTAAGCTTATAATGGATTATTATTATGTATTATGATGTATTTTGTAATTAAAACAGAAACTTCTTTTGATTGGACTGGGGTACAGATATGTATTGTCCTTTCGGTTTAATACATACACTAAAACCTATCTAATAAGGCAAGACATATGCTAAACTACAGCTTGGTCTTCAGTCCTTTTGTTTATTTGTTTTTCAGTGCCACCCTTAAAGGTCTGATATGTGGTCATAATTGAACTTCTACAGGCCAATTATTAATGAGTCGCCACAAAATGTTCATGATAAAGACATATTGGGGAATTGTTGTGATCATAATAATCAGGGTTTTCTCGGCAGTTGAATTCGGACATGTTGCAGCCGCCAATGATGCAAACCCTGATCCTGCTGGTGGCCGCCTGCCTGGCCTCGGTTCTTCCGACAGCGCGGGGAACTTCGCACCTGATGTTCAACGCCAGCCTGCCGGTTGGTTAGGTTCTCTTCTTGCTTCACCGAACGCGATGTGTCAAAGTAGTTTCGCGGATACACATACAGTAGAGTCCATTTCTTTTTAGTTGTTTCCTTTCCAAGCACTGGCTGTGTAAAAGTCAGTTCATCCTCGACATTTTAAGCTAAAATTTTTCACTTATCTGTCATTGGGAGAGGCAACGTACTTTTTAGTACTTTTTTCTTTTTTTTAACTTTTCAAAACATGTGTAACCCAGGCTTGAAAAACACCCTATGCCTGGAGTTGAAATAATTCAGTGAATTATTAATTATTAATCACCAATCGTGTATCTCAAATGCTTTGGCTTACAATGTGATTGTTTTCAAAATAAGAAATATTAAAAAAAAATATATAGTTCTTTTTTTCAATTGTTCAAAAATATATGAACTGTTTCTTTAAATACAAAAAAAAAAAAAATACAATTCAAATGCACCTTTTAAGTTCGCAATTAAATGAGGTAGATTAATTGCACAAAATGCGCATTAATGTTCAAAAGGGACTTTTGTGGAGCATGCACACAAGGTTAAAACGTGCTAAATATCTGTTTAAATATCAATTGTTCACTGGTCGCTGTACATATTCAACCAAGTCAGACCTGCACTGTTTCAATGTCCATTTCTCAGATGATATAATTGTTGATGACTGAAGTGCTGATATCAACCAAACATAACCCCTTGCTCCACATCCCACCCCCCGGATTGTAAATAATGTAAATAATTCAATGTATATACCGTATTTTTCGGAGTATAAGTCGCACCGGCCGAAAATGCATAATAAATAAGGGGAAAAAAACATATATAAGTTGCATTTTGGGGGGAAATTTATTTGATAAAACCCAACACCAAGAATAGACATTTGAAAGGCAATCTAAAATAAATAAAGAATAGTGAACAACAGGCTGTTAAGTGTACGTTATACGACGCATAAATAACCAACTGAGAACGTGCCTGGTATGTTAACGTAACATATTATGGTAAGAGTCATTCAAATAACTATAACATATAGAACATGCTATACGTTTACCAAACAATCTGTCTCTCCTAATCACTAAATCCCATGAAATCTTATACGTCTAGTCTCTTCCGTGAATGAGCTAAATAATATTATTTGATATTTTACGGTAATGTGTTGACAATTTCACACATAAGTCGCTCCTGAGTATAAGTCGCACCCCCGGCCAAACTATGAAAAAAAACTGCGACTTATAGTCCGAAAAATACGGTACTCCGATGATTAACTTGTGTGATGACTGTGCTATGCTGATAGTATATATTTGTACCATGAATTGATTAACGTGGACCCCGACTTAAACAAGTTGAAAAACTTATTGGGGTGTTACCATTTAGTGGTCAATTGTACGGAATATGTACTGTACTGTGCAATCTACTAAAAAAAAAAGTCTCAATCAATCGATCAATCTCTCCCTTGCTAGCACAGGTGAGAGATGCACTAAAAATGACCCCTTCAATCACTAAACCAAAAGTGATCAGTTGTCTATTACGTCAGTAAAACAAAACTAATCACAGCGTTCCCAGCATGTGCTGTACACATGAACAAAATAAATATCACCAACAATTATGGCTCAAATAAAACGCTAGGATCCTTCTGATACTAGTCCAGTTCGATATTTACACCATTGACTAGTACTACTCACCGGTTTCCTCTATTACCTATCCATGTCGCCACGACCTCACGTTCCCTAAGATCCTCTTCATCCATACATCCCACTGTCCCTATATTTAAACTGTCCACCATGGGTGCCCGAGCTTTCAGCCGCTCTGCCCCACATCTTTGGAACTCTTTACCACCAGACCTTCGCAACTTAGATTCAATATCCCTCTTCAAATCAAGACTCAAAACACACCTACTCCTGACTGCTTATTCATTGTAATCATCTTTTCTTTTCTCTTTGTTGTTGTTGTTGTTGTTGTTTGTTATTCAATTTGATTTTATTGTTGTCATTTTGTACGGTGTCATTTAGTGCCCAGAAAGGCGCCTTATAAATAAAATGTATTATTATTATTATTACTAGTTCGTAACTAGGGTTACACATGACACAGATCAGCCAAATGTGATCAGGGTCGTTAACAAAACGCAGTTTAAAGGGGAACATTATCACCAGACCTATGTAAGCGTCAATATATACCTTGATGTTGCAGAAAAAAGACCATATATTTTTTTAACCGATTTCCGAACTCTAAATGGGTGAATTTTGGCAAATTAAACACCTTTCTATTATTCGCTCTCGGAGCGATGACGTCACATCGGGAAGCAATCCGCCATTTTCTCAAACACTGAGTCAAATCAGCTCTGTTATTTTCCGTTTTTTCGACTGTTTTCCGTACCTTGGAGACATCATGCCTCGTCGGTGTGTTGTCGGAGGGTGAAACAACACGAACAGGGACGGATTCAAGTTGCACCAGTGGCCCAAAGATGCGAAAGTGGCAAGAAATTGGACGTTTGTTCCGCACACTTTACCGATGAAAGCTATGCTACGACAGAGATGGCAAGAATGTGTGGATATCCTGCGACACTCAAAGCAGATGCATTTCCAACGATAAAGTCAAAGAAATCTGCCGCCAGACCCCCATTGAATCTGCCGAAGTGTGTGAGCAATTCAGGGACAAAGGACCTCGGTAGCACGGCAAGCAATGGCGGCAGTTTGTTCCCGCAGACGAGCGAGCTAAACCCCCTGGATGTCTTGGCTCACACCGTCCCTTATGCCACCGAAGATGATCAAGAGAAGAATATCGACCCTAGCTTCCCTGGCCTGCTGACATCAACTCCAAAACTGGACAGATCAGCTTTCAGGAAAAGAGAGCGGATGAGGGTATGTCTACAGAATATATTAATTGATGAAAATTGGGCTGTCTGCACTCTCAAAGTGCATGTTGTTGCCAAATGTATTTCATATGTTGTAAAGCTAGTTCATAGATGTTAGTTTCCTTTAATGCCAAACAAACACATACCAATCGTTGGTTAGAAGGCGATCGCCGAATTCGTCCTCGCTTTCTCCCGTTTCGCTGGCTGTCGTGTCGTTTTCGTCGGTTTCGCTTGCATACGGTTCAAACCGATATGGCTCAATAGCTTCAGTTTCTACTTCAATTTCGTTTTCGCTACCTGCCTCCACACTACAACCGTTTCAATACATGCGTAATCTGTTGAATCGCTTAAGCCGCTGAAATCCGAGTCTGAATCCGAGCTAATGTCGCTATAGCTTGCTGTTCTTTCCGCCATGTTTGTTTGTATTCATATGTGACGTCACAGGAAATGTATATAACGATGGTTAAAATCAGGCACTTTGAAGCTTTTTTTAGGGATATTACGTGATGGGTAACATTTTGAAAAAAACTTACTGGGAACTGATTTTTAATGGTTTTAACCCTTCTGAAATTGTGATAATGTTCCCCTTTAAGTTAATGTCACCAGCCGTCCATTCACAGTGCGGTCTTCCCCTAGGTCTCTGTCACCGATGCGGGCTGCGGAGAATCCGTCCTGTGCCTGAGGACACCAAACGACTGTGTCCCTGAAACCGATCCATCGTGTCTGTTTGTGTTTTTGAACGCCACCTCAATGGACTCCGACAGCTTCGACCTGTTCGTCGGCCTCAGAGGATCCTCCGCCGGAAACATCGCCTTGGGACTCACCAATAATGCATCAGAGGTGAGACACATTTCAACACACTTTGGTGTGCCTCAAGCATACGCCATGTTGCCGGTGGAATGAGGACAAGGTAGCTATATGGACCGTATGAAAGCAGCACGTTCTGATGGACTCTCTCTTCATCTCTTCACAGGGTATCTCCCAGCTTTTTGTGTGTGGAAACGGCAACGACAGCGAGTTCTTCTTCGCCACACGAGACCGAAACAACGAAGATGGAGTACTCACGCCAAATGAGAGGGTGAGGCTTCAACTTGACTCAAATGCCCCCTTTTTGTAGTGACACTTCGTGAATTATCGATGCCTGCTAAGTCAAATTATCTTTTAAAATGGACTCACAAAACCGCTCCTTCCATGCACATGTTATTCATCGGGGCTGAGCGCATGGCCTCAATTAGCATAATGAGTCATTATCACCTCTCAAACCTGTTTACTGTGCAAACTGAAGCAATACTTGGCAAGTGAAAAAGAAAGCCGTCTTGAGGACTGCTGCAGTTGACGTCATGTTGTTCTTTGGGGAAAAGGTCAACGCTAACATTATTTCTTGCGTGTTCGGACGGAGTGGAGACCCTCTTCGCTTTGTTCTAAAAAGAGGGCTGTCAAACGTACAGGTTTTACCCGGCCCGCGGGATGAGTTTGCTAAGTATAAAAATGAACCGAAATTTTCCAATGAAAGAAACCGCTGTTCTAAATGTGTCCACTAGATGTCGCGATAGCAATTCTTTGGAGATGATGCTACATATGTAAACAAAAAAATAAACCACATGAAAATGAGCTAACTACATAAATAACATCCTGTAATTCGATTTTGATAGTATTTTTTAATCTTGATAGATTGAAAATGAACACCAATGAGTGGACTGATGAACATTATCACGTAATTTATTCAGAAAGTATAAATAACGACAAATAAAGGTAGAATACTATTAACCGCGAATAATCTCCCTTTTATTTATCAGTATTATTTTATTCTATTTTTATTTTATTATATATTATTATTTAATTTTTATTTTTATTTTATTATTATTATTATATATTTTTTTATATATATCTGTCTGTCTCTGGCCTCGTATGTGTGTGTGTGTGTGTGTGTGTGTGTGTGTGTGTGAGAATGTGTCTGTCTTTGTCGTCTTACTTGTTATATAATTGTGCCATTTGTCCCTCGTTAGTGGGACCTGAGTGGGGTGGGAGGGTGGGTGGGTGGTTTGGGTTTTAAGGGAAAGGGTGTGAATCATTTACTGACTTTAAAATTGTACTGTTTCGACTTGCACTTTTTTCTGTCTATTTGAAAATGCCAATAAAAAAAGTTGGGAAAAAAAAAAAGAATACTATTAACCGCAACATGTAAGTGTTAAAAAAGAAAATCCAACATTATTATAATTTGTACATTTTCAGAATGTGCTTGTTCTATTTTTTTCAAACAAAGAAAACAATCTGAAGTTGTCTTTATTTTTAAGTTATCGTGCCGTGATTTTACCGGTCCAGCACCACTTGGGAGTAGATTTTCCTCCATGTGGCCCCCCCGATCTTAAATGAGTTTGACACCCCTCTTTTAACACATTGGTTAGTTTTATCCCAACAACTTACTTACTTAGACTTAGTTCAATCAATCAATCAATCAATGTTTATTCATATAGCCCTAAATCACAAGTGTCTCAAAGGGCTGCACAAGCCACAACGACATCCTCGGTACAAAGCCCACATAAGGGCAAGGAAAAACTCACCCCAGTGGGACGTAGATGTGAATGACTATGAGAAACCTTGGAGAGGACCGCATATGTGGGTAACCACCCCCCTCTAGGGGAGACCGAATGCAATGGATGTCGAGTGGGTCTGACATAATATTGTGAGAGTCCAGTCCATAGTGGATCCAACATAATAGTAAGAGTCCAGTCCATAGTGGGTCCCGCCTTTAAATAGACCTTTTAGACCAGTTGATCTGCTGCTTTTCTGCATTTCCCACTCCTGTTGGAACATTGGGCGACGAGTCCCCTCCATTTGTTCTGATCACTGGCGACCCTTCTTGCTCCATGCCAGCTGACTCCCATCTCTCTCAGGTCTTCTTTGGCTGTCCTCTCTTCCTCTTTCCCCCTTCTGGCACCCACTCCATTGCCACACATCTCTTGGCAGTGGTGTACGTGTCCAGCCCATACTTGCATACCCTCCCCAATTTTCCGGGAGACTCCCGAAATTCAGCGCCTCTCCCGAAAAACTCCCGGGACAAATATCCTCCCGAAAATCTGCCGATTTTCAGCCGGAGCTGGAGGCCACGCCCCCTCCAGCTCCATGCGGACCTGAGTGAAGACTGCCTTTTTTCACGTCCGCTTTCCCACGATATAAACAGCGTGCCTGCCCAATCACGTTATTCCATACGAGGCGTCCGGCATACCGCCGATGAGCATGGTGCAGATGGAGAAGATCTTCTCGGCGTCTTGGCGCACACGTTGCCAAAGCCGACGCTGGTCAGGCTGCTGAGGGTGAAGTAGAGGGCGGCGATGTA
Organism: Nerophis lumbriciformis; assembly: GCF_033978685.3. NCBI lineage: Eukaryota > Metazoa > Chordata > Actinopteri > Syngnathiformes > Syngnathidae > Nerophis > Nerophis lumbriciformis. The sequence continues at coordinate 28,749,063 of NC_084566.2, read as the reverse complement.
CGAGCTGCGCACTGACGGGCCGCCGACCTTGTTGTTGACGTAGGGTATCTCCAGGCGTTTGCCCAGCTCATGGAGCCATCCTCGGGGAAGAGACGGGAGAACAACAGGATGACAAGAACTAAATCATCCAGACTAGAGATAAATTGTATTATGTTTATCTTACCAAAATGTAAATATTTTTCTTAAAAAAAAAATAAGTAAAAAAATAAATACATTTTTACTATATTTTGCTAAAAACATCAAAATTAATTGTATTTTTATTTGTATCTTTTCTGAGTCCTTATTACATCCAGCCATAGAATTATACATTAAAATAAACATGTTTGAAATAAATAATTTTAAATAATCATAATAATTCATTTAAAACGACCATATTTAATTATTAAAATAATTGCTTGTTTATCAACAACTTCAACATTTTATTCATTACATTTTGATAAATTGTATTATTATGTTTATCTTACCTAAAAATAAATATTTTTCTTAATAAAAAAAAAAAAACCCTAAATAAATTTTTACTATATTTTGCTAAAAACATCAAAATTAATTGTATTTTTATTTGTATTTTTTCCGACTCCTTATTACATCCAGCCATAGAATTATACATTAAAATAAACATATTTGAAATAAATAATTTAAAATGACCATATTTAATTATTAAAATAATTGCTTGTTTATCAACAACATTAGCATGTTATTCATTACATTTTGATAAATTGTATTATTATGTTTATCTTACCTAAAAATAAATATTTTTCTAAAAAAAAATAAATAAATAAAAAATACATTTTTACTATATTTTGCTAAAAACATCAAAATGAATTGTATTTTTATTTGTATTTTTTCTGACTCCTTATTACATCCAGCCATAGAATTATACATCAAAATAAACATATTTGAAATAAATAATTTTAAATGACCATAATAATTCATTTAAAATGACCATATTTAATTATTAAAATAATTGCTTGTTTATCAACAACTTTAGCATTTTATTCATTACATTTTGAAGCTCGCAGAAGCCAAGTTATGTTATATTCCTTAAGATTTATTTATGCAAGTTTGAAGTATCAATTATCCAAACACAGTTTTGTTTGCATATTTTCAGGATGTGTATATATATATATATATATATATATATGTGTATATATATATATATATATATATATATATATATATATATATATATATGAAATACTTGACTTGACTTGGTGAATTCTAGCTGTAAATATTCTCCTCCCCTCTTAACCACGCCCCCGACCACGCCCCCCACCTCCCGAAATCGGAGGTCTCAAGGTTGGCAAGTATGGTCCGGCCATTCTCCTTCTCATGTCTGAGACTATGTCAGACAATGGTGCTACCCCTTCCCTTCTCATCACCTCTTCATTGGTGATGTGGTCTCTCCATGAGATCCTCAAGATGTATCTGAGGCCTCGTCGGTGGAAGACATCCAGCTTGTTAGTACCTTGATGTCTTCATCCGCGTCTCACAGGCATAGGTCACTGTAGGGATGACCACTGACATATAGAGCCGCAGCTTTGTGGACGTACTGATAGATTTTGATGACCGTTGGAAGACTCCTGCAGCTTTTCCGATTCTGGTCTGAACATCCTTTTCCGCGTCCCGTCTTACCCCGACATTGTGACCGGGGTAAGACGGGGTTGCATCCCAACAACACTTTAATATAATCGGCGGTCACTCGAACGAGTATGACGATCCTCCTGGTAGGGGTGTATCCCTTTATGGAGGATGCTTGTGCGGGACTTAGTTTGACGTGGGTAGACTGGTGCACAGACAGTCACCACACGATCCTTGACAGAATCGGGTCAGGGTCCAGTGACATGGAGTCCAAGACGACTGGGGACCCTTTTCTGCTGCAGCCTTCTTCCGCCATCGCGGCCGTTGTGGTAGTTCTTAAATCTACCGTCTTCCGCCTGCACCGCCGTTGAGGTCTTCACCGTATCCCTGGCTAGGGGGCAGTCAGGTACTAGGCCTTTGCCAAGGGCCACCTGGGGTAACAGTAGTAAAGGGGTTAACCTCCTAGTGCCCCAAGACCCCATAGAGGAGCCTCCACTGCCGTCATGCCCAGGACACACACTTTAATGTAATTGCCTTTATTCAAGGTACCAAGCTAAATCGTCGACGATGGCCATTCCACGGTTGCTAACAAGTTGACTCACCGGAAAACACTGCGTTTCTGCGGACAATTGCACCTCAACGTCCGACAAACGTTGGAAAGGACAGTTAGGACAGTAATGCAGACACATAACCCAGGAGCCTCAGAGCAGAAATAAGCAATGACTTTCTTACATGACAAATAAAGGTGTATAAAAAAGCAACAGCAGTACTTCAAACATCTTAAAAAACAAGAAACTATTAAAAAAAACCTGATAAAAATAAATAAATAAACCCACAATGTTTGTGGATTCTATTATTGATCCTTTGAAGCGTCGCTACAACAGTATGAAGTTAACGTGATCATCCTAACCTTCCTTCCCTAGAACACGACAGAGATTCGGGGTAACACGACTGACTCCCTGATCGAATGTAACTTCGTCATTCCAAACGTCAACACCACCACCAAAGGGGAGATGTTGGACGGAACCACCGCCGTTGTCCTCCTGGGAAATGGAACAGCCACCAATTCAAGTAGGTGTTCCCCAGCCCTCAGGCTGTGTGTGTGTGTGTGAGTGTGTGTGTGTGTTGGTTTCTTGCTTACCACTACCGGCCCGCCATATCATTTTATGTTGAAAGCCTGCAAATAAAATGCGTCAATAAAGCACAGGTACTTTATCTTTTCTGAATAATATACATTTGTTCTTTCCATTTTGACAGAAAAACTATATTTTTGTATTCAATATTATCTAACGATGTTATACAATAAGACATGTTTTCCTATCACTTAAATAAATACTAAAATATCTGCTTGACTTCTGTCTGAATCTGTAATAATCATATTGTTCATGTTAATAATCTAAGGGTTGTTACGTTTGTATGAATTTAGGTTGGAAAGTAGTATTTGAAAATAATAAACCGTTAGTTTCGTGTTTTCTATTAAAGTAACAAATATAAATTACAAACTTTTTTTGTTAAAATAAAAATCTGATTGACTTCTGTCAAAGCAAGTTATCAATAATATATATAATAATTGATAACTTGCTTTGACAGAAGTCAATCAGATTTTTATTTTAACAAAAAAAGTTTGTAATTTATATTTGTTACTTTAATAGGAAACACGAAACTAACGGTTTATTATTTTTAAAATATAAATTACAAACTTTTTTTGTTAAAATAAAAATCTGATTGACTTCTGTCAAAGCAAGTTATCAATAATATATATAATAATTGATAACGTGCTTTGACAGAAGTCAATCAGATTTTTATTTTAACAAAAAAAGTTTGTAATTTATATTTGTTACTTTAATAGGAAACACGAAACTAACGGTTTATTATTTTCAAATTCTACTTTCCAACCTAAATTCATACAAATGTAACCACCCTTAGATTATTAACATGAACAATATGATTATTGTACTATGTAAAAATGGCCTCTGAGTTGCCAGAACTTTACCGTTTAAAAAAAAAAAGAAGCTGTACTGTTTTTCTATTCAAACACAACAAAAACAACCATCGATTTTATGATTTTCAAAAAAGATTTTCAGTCGCCAGAATTTTACAGTTAAAACAGTGCTACTGTTCTATTTACCGTAAGAAAAACAACAACTATAGATTCTACGGTAAAAAACTGGCCTCCCCGTAGCCAAAATGTTCCTGTAAAAAAACAAAACGGTGGTACTATTTTTCCATTTAAAGTGATATGCTTTTTAAAAAAAACACATTCTACGATAAAATTCTAGTGACTGAGCTGCCAGTCAACACATTTTACAATATACAATAAAAAGATGAATAGGCAATTGTGTAATAATATCATGAGGTGAATACTGATGTATTTATATTCATTTATTACTCACTGTTACAAGCGGCCCTCATACCTGTTAAGTGGCCCTCGATGAAAACGAGTTTGACACCTCTGTCGTAGATCGACAGATACACACAAGGCACAAGGAAATGTAGAAAAAGATTAGACCAGATAGGCAACGAACTCTAACAAAGACACATACCGTATTTTTCGGACTATAAGTCGCAGTTTTTTTTCATAGTTTGGCCGGGCTCCAGTGCGATTTACATATGTTTTTTTTCCTTCTTTATTATGCATTTTCGGCAGGTGCGACTTATACTCCGGTGCGACTTATACTCCGAAAAATCCGGTACATTATTTTACATTTAGCAGTCTCGAGAGCTGATTAATCAGATCTTCTTGTAATCTACATTCACCATCTCTGTGCGAAGTTTGCAAGTTCTTCCTTTGCCTACCTGGGTTTTCTGCGGGTACTCCAGCTTTTCTCCCACATCCTAAACACGTGTATGTTAGTTTAAATGGGTATAATTGAAAAAATGCTTGGTTGTCTATATGTATCCAGTGATTGATTTGCTACAAGTCCAGGGTCTACCCCTCCCCTTGTCCCCAAAGTCAACCTGGTAGTTGACCTAATGAAGACAAGTGCCATTAAAACAACCAAAAGGATTGACGAATAAACAGTCTAACTTGTGCTTTCATTCTCCAGGCATGGTCAATGACTTTACCATCGTTATGAACTTTGGCCGGGTGAATCTCACCAGAGCGGACGGTAACATCACTATGGAGACCCTAGACATCAACCGGGAAGGCTGTGGCATGACAAAAATATGCCTGGAGTCTCCGGACGACTGTGATCCTCAAATGGACGACGCTTGTCTGTTTACGTCTGTGGCTTCCCAAACACAGGGCATGGGGCCTGACTTCAACCTGTTTGTGGAACTCTCCGGAATTGGAGGATACATCGCCATAGGACTCACCGGGAATATATCTGTGGTGAGGCAGACTTGGCGCCTTTCAAAA
>NC_084566.2:28709124-28739124 GCF_033978685.3 Nerophis lumbriciformis | reverse complement strand
TATGTTTTTAAACTTGGTGCTGTCGGTTGATCGACTACGCAGTAAAATCAGAGCCATTTACAATACATCCCAACACAAGAATCTCTTCTCTTATTGCTCACAAACAATCAAATCGGAAGTTTGATATAGGAACAATAAAAAAACAAACATTTGTTGATACCTTGAATACAGTACACCACCATGTGGATGGGGCTGTGTTTAAAATGCTTAAGAGTCACAACACTTCTGTCAGTACACCATGTACTTAGTTTTTGAGTGCCGTGCTCTCCCCTTCTGCTATGTACACTGCAAAAAAATCAGTGTTCAAAAACAAGGAAAAAAATACTAAAATTAGGGGTATTTTACTTGAACTAAGCAAAATGATCTGCCAATAGAACAAGAAAATTCGGTTTGTCAAGACTTTCCAAAACACGTAAAATTAGCTAACCTCAATGAACCCAAAAATACCTTAAAATAAGTATATTCTCACTAATAACAAGTGCACTTTTCTTGGTAGAAAAAAAAAAAAAAAAAGAGACCTTTTTGCTCAATATGTTGAAAAATATTCTTAAATGAAGTAAATGCTAGTGCCATTATCTTGACATAATGATATACGCCCGGCATTACATTTCTTGAAACCAGCAAACTTGTACTAAAAACGAATTTATTGTTCTTAATGGAAAGGCAACAAGGCAAGCGCTTGTTACTCTCGGGGTCTCCTAGCCTCATATGGTCTCAAAATGCATTTTTCCACCGATAACATGACATCATCACGCCAAGTGCGTGCTCTTTCAGTCAATTAGTGCGCGAGGAGTATATATATATATATATATATATATATATATATATATATATATATATATATATGTATATATAGATAGATATACACTGCAAAAAGTCAGTGTTCAAAAACAAGAAAAAAACTACAAAAATGAGGGGTATTTTACTTGAACTAAGCAAAATTATCTGCCAATAGAACAAGAAAATTCGGCTTGTCAAGACTTTCCAAAACACGTAAAATTAGCTAACCTCAATGAACCCAAAAATACCTTAAAATAAGTATATTCTCACTAATAACAAGTGCACTTTTCTTGGTAGAAAAAAAAAAAGAGACCTTTTTGCTCAATATGTTGAAAAATATTCTTAAATGAAGTAAATTCTAGTGCCATTATTTTGACATAATGATATGCGCTCGGCATTACATTTCTTGAAACCAGCAAACTTATACTAAAAACTAATTTATTGTTCTTAATGGAAAGGCAACAAGGCAAGCACTTGTTACTCTCGGGGTCTCCTAGCCTCATATGGTCTAAAAATGCATTTTTCCATCGATAACATGACATCATCACGCCAAGTGCGTGCTCTTTCAGTCAATTAGTGCATGAGGAGTATATATATATATATATATATATATATACATATATACATATATATATGTGTGTGTATATATATATATATATATACATATATATATATATATATATATATACATATATTTATATATGTGTGTGTATATATATATATATATATATATACATATATATATATATATATATATACATATATATATATATATATATATACACATATATTTATATATATATATATATATATATATATATATATATATATATATATATATATATATATACATACAGGTAAAAGCCAGTAAATTAGAATATTTTGAAAAACTTGATTTATTTCAGTAATTGCATTCAAAAGGTGTAACTTGTACATTATATTTATTCATTGCACACAGACTGATGCATTCAAATGTTTATTTCATTTAATTTTGATGATTTGAAGTGGCAACAAATGAAAATCCAAAATTCCGTGTGTCACAAAATTAGAATATTACTTAAGGCTAATACAAAAAAGGGATTTTTAGAAATGTTGGCCAACTGAAAAGTATGAAAATGAAAAATATGAGCATGTACAATACTCAATACTTGGTTGGAGCTCCTTTTGCCTCAATTATTGCGTTAATGCGGCGTGGCATGGAGTCGATGAGTTTCTGGCACTGCTCAGGTGTTATGAGAGCCCAGGTTGCTCTGATAGTGGCCTTCAACTCTTCTGCGTTTTTGGGTCTGGCATTCTGCATCTTCCTTTTCACAATACCCCACAGATTTTCTATGGGGCTAAGGTCAGAGGAGTTGGCGGGCCAATTTAGAACAGAAATACCATGGTCCGTAAACCAGGCACGGATAGATTTTGCGCTGTGTGCAGGCGCCAAGTCCTGTTGGAACTTGAAATCTCCATCTCCATAGAGCAGGTCAGCAGCAGGAAGCATGAAGTGCTCTAAAACTTGCTGGTAGACGGCTGCGTTGACCCTGGATCTCAGGAAACAGAGTGGACCGACACCAGCAGATGACATGGCACCCCAAACCATCACCCAACCATGCAAATTTTGCATTTCCTTTGGAAATCGAGGTCCCAGAGTCTGGAGGAAGACAGGAGAGGCACAGGATCCACGTTGCCTGAAGTCTAGTGTAAAGTTTCTACCATCAGTGATGGTTTGGGGTGCCATGTCATCTGCTGGTGTCGGTCCACTCTGTTTCCTGAGATCCAGGGTCAACGCAGCCGTCTACCAGCAAGTTTTAGAGCACTTCCTGCTTCCTGCTGCTGACCTGCTCTATGGAGATGGAGATTTCAAGTTCCAACAGGACTTGGCGCCTGCACACAGCGCAAAATCTACCCGTGCCTGGTTTACAGACCATGGTATTTCTGTTCTAAATTGGCCCGCCAACTCCCCTGACCTTAGCCCCATAGAAAATCTGTGGGGTATTGTGAAAAGGAAGATGCAGAATGCCAGACCCAAAAACGCAGAAGAGTTGAAGGCCACTATCAGAGCAACCTGGGCTCTCATAACACCTGAGCAGTGCCAGAAACTCATCGACTCCATGCCACGCCGCATTAACGCAGTAATTGAGGCAAAAGGAGCTCCAACCAAGTATTGAGTATTGTACATGCTCATATTTTTCATTTTCATACTTTTCAGTTGGCCAACATTTCTAAAAATCCCTTTTTTGTATTAGCCTTAAGTAATATTCTAATTTTGTGACACACGGAATTTTGGATTTTCATTTGTTGCCACTTCAAATCATCAAAATTAAATGAAATAAACATTTGAATGCATCAGTCTGTGTGCAATAAATAAATATAATGTACAAGTTACACCTTTTGAATGCAATTACTGAAATAAATCAAGTTTTTCAAAATATTCTAATTTACTGGCTTTTACCTGTATACACATATGTTGGCAAGATGGTGACGATTGAAACTGGAAAGTGCCCAGCACGGTGCACTCGATACTTTAGGAGTCACTTCTCATATGCACTCAACAGAACTGCACCAATTGAGACAGAGCGCAGGGTTAGCACAGTTACACCTGTTCAAACCAACAGCACCAATGTAGGAATTCTAGTGTGAAAGCCCCGAGACTTGCTTAATTCTGAGGTCCTAGTGCCACGCTGATCACTACATAACCATTTCATCTACACGCTTTTCTTATCTGCTCTTTCAGCCATGCTGATCCTGCTGACTGTCCTAACAGTCTTGGGCCTGCTCCATGTCTAACGAGACCAGAAGTGAGGAGGAAGAGCAGGCGGTCATCAATTCCAATGATGACACATCACATGTGTTCTATTAAAAGTTTTTACTGTCTTCTATGACTACTTACTCAAACGTGTGTAGGTACTTGAGAGCAGCAGGGCTCGGCTAATCATTTGCATCGACATTATTAAAGCAAGCTCGTTTCGACAAAAGGGAACTTCATGCCTCACGAGTTTGAACTGTTTGAGAAGAGCCAAACGCAGGCGACATTTAATTTTGTGTTGATTTGTTGCATGTAGCAGCAGTGTAAAGTATTTATGGATTTGTTGTGATCTAGACGCATTAATAAAGATGAAACTGTCATTTTGTCCTTCGTGACGTCGTTGCATCACAACGGTAATGCTCAAATCGTGTCTTTTTTTTTTAGCAAAATAAATTACCGTATTTTTCGCACTATAAGTCGCCGTTTTTTTCATAGTTTTAGTTTTATATATGTTTTAGTCCTTCTTTATTATGCATTTTCGGCAGGTGCGACTTATACTCCGGTGCGACTTATACTTCGAAAAATACGGTATTCAGATTGACTTTTGGCCGTTACAAAAAAACTCTGTGCAGTTGAAGAGACGATATAGCTCTCAATTGACCTAAGAACTGAACTAGATGAAGAAGCCGTAGAGCAGAAAGCCTCTGACTGACTCTTGATTGGTCAACACACTGCAAAAAGTCAGTGTTCAAAAACAAGAACAAAAAATACAAAAATTAGGGGTATTTTATTTGAACTAAGCAAAATTATCTGCAAATAGAACAAGAAAATTTGGACTTTCCAAAACAAGTAAAATTAGCTAACTTCAAAGAACCCAAAAATACCTTAAAATAAGTATTTTCTCACTAATAACAAGTGCACTTTTCTTGGTAGAAAAAACAAATGAGACCTTTTTGCTCAATATGTTGAAAAATATTCTTAAATAAAGTAAATGCTCGTGCCATTATCTTGACATAATAAATAATAAACCAGCAAACTTACACTAAAAACTAATTACCGTATTTTTCGGAGTATAAGTCGCACCGGAGTATAAGCCGCACCTGTCGAAAATGCATAATAAAGAAGGACAAAAACTTATATAAATCGCACTGGAGCCCAGCCAAACTATGAAAAAAACTGCGACTTATAGTCCGAAAAATACGGTAATTGTTCTTAATGGAAAGGCAACAAGGCAACCGCGTGTTACTCTCGGGGTCTACTAGCCGCTCAGGCAAATCATATTGTCTAAAAATGCATTTTTCCATCGACAACATGACATCATCGCGCCAAGTGCGTGATCTTTCAGTCGTTTAGCGTATATATACAGCCCGGCCCCCGGACAAATGATTTGTATTGTAATTTTGAAGAATTTATCTGAATGTGCATGAACTATTTCTGTTCAAAATTGTTTGAAATGTTAAATGTTTAAATATTAACTGTCAGTTTACTGTACTGTGCCAACTGTACTACTATATGAGTACCGGTACGTATTTTCTCTTGTTTCATTGAAAATAAAACAGCAAAGTTCATTTGGCTGTCATCTGTTTTAATTATGAGACACAATTGTGTCAAAGTCATGATTTTTTATTTCATGCTTGAAGTAAGAAATGATTACTTTAAAAAAGTAGTTTTATACTTGTGAGTGTTGACACAGCTTTGCATCACTTGATATTCTAGTTTCAAGCATGTTTTATTTAACATCTCAGCAACAAGCTGTAATATTTTACTGAGATCATTTAGGACCAAAACATAAAATCTACTTAGTGAGAAGAATTATCTTATCAGACAGAAAATAAGCAAATATCACCCTTATTTGAGATATTTTAATCTTACTTAGATTTTAGTTTTTGCAGTGCAGAATGTTGGCCCTCTGCTACAGTTCATTCCCCTATTGTGGTGTCTAAAAGAACAATTAGCGTATAATTAGGCCACTCCGCCTCACAGAAGAATGTTGTGTTGAAAGTTGACTGCAAAGTTATTAGCCTTCAAATGTTCTCATACCAGCTACGTGGGTAATTACCGCAAATATTTGTAGAGGGCTGGGGCACAAAAAAAAAAAAAAACGCACAACAGCTACAGAATTGTTCATCTATTATTGTTTCATACTCAATTGAACTTTTCAATGCAGAATGCATTCAAACTTAACGACAAAACTCAGACATTAAAGATGAAGTGTACAATAGAGAGCTGATCAAAGTTAGCATAGACTTGGAGAGGTCTGCCTACTCTTCAGGGCTATGGATAATCCTTAAAGGGGCACGATTATCCAAAACCAACTTTTCTTACCTATTGGTACCTGTTTTTGTGTATTTGCGATTTGCACAAGTCCCTAAATTTTGAAATCAAACCATGGAGGCATGGCGGACATTTTTATAACACAATCTTGCCTTCCTTCATACATCCTCCAAACGAGTCGTTTGGAATTTGCCCCATATGTGACATCAACGGATATCTCCATATATGGTCAAATTTTACCCAAAGAGATTTGCGCGAGTCCGCCGTTGTAGTCAATAAGTTCCTTATGTTTTTTTTTATCTATCTTGTTGTAGGGCAGACTGGCTCGTACATGCAAATACATCTTCTGCTGTTGCGATTTCTAATATAAAAGTAGCGTATAGTTCTAATATATCGGTCAGTAGACTCCATATGGAAGCAATAAAAACTACAACATGGCTGACGGGGAGTCAAACTAGAGGCACATAAATAAGACCACCCATAAATTGATTAACGTGGATCCTGACTTAAACAAGTTGAAAAACGTATTCGGGTGTTACCATTTAGTGGTCAATTGTACGGAATATGTACTGTACTGTGCAATCTACTAATAAAAGTCTCAATCAATCAAAAACCCACAAAACGGCGCGTCCTGAAAAGACAGTCAGAAAGTGGCTTGAAGATGGTCTGTAAAACATAATTTATGCTACATTTTGACCACCATTACATGATATATGGACCACAGAGACGTGTTTTAAATGTAGAAAAAATCATAATCTGACCCCTTTAAGTTTCATTTAATACCTCCGTTTATTGATTTACAACTGTTTTAATTGGTAACCATGCTTTCTTAAGGGAGAACTGCACTTTTTGGGAATTTTGTCTACCATTCACAATCCTTATGTAAGACAAGAACACGTTTTTATTTTTTTAATGCATTCTAAATATGAAATAAATGCGTTTTAAAAAGTCAGCTTACAATGGATCATATGGGAGCCGCTCAATTGTGCCTAAAATGTTTGGTCTAAGCCAGTGGTTCTCAACCTTTTTTCAGTGATGTACCCCCAGTGAACATTTTTTTAATTCAAGTACCCCCTAATCGGAGCAAAGCATTTTTGGTTGAAAAAAAAAAGAGATAAAGAAGTAAAATACAGCACTATGTCATCAGTTTCTGACTTATTAAATTGTATAACAGTGCAAAATATTGCTCATTTGTAGTGGTCTTTCTCGAACTATTTGGAAAAAAAGATATAAAAATAACTAAAAACTTGTTGAAAAATAAACAAGTGATACAATTATAAATAAAGATTTCTACACATAGAAGTAATCATCAACTTAAAGTGCCCTCTTTGGGGATTGTAATAGAGATCCCTCTGAACATTTCTTCACAAAAATAGAAATCTTTAACATCAATATTTATGGAACATGTCCACAAAAAAAATCTAGCTGTCAACACTGAATATTGCATTGTTGCAATTTCTTTTCACAGTTCTTTTTGACAGACATTTTAGTGAGAAAACCTGAGCTTGTGCTTCACTGAGTTTATGAACTTACATTCATATTTTGTTGAAGTATTATTCAATAAATATATTTATAAAGGTTTTTTGAATTGTTGCTATTTTTAGAATATTTAAAAAAAATCTCACGTACCCCTTGGCATACCTTCAAGTACCCCCAGGGGTACGCGTACCCCCATTTGAGAACCACTGGTCTAAGCCACTCAAACGTTGCGACCATCAAGAACAGACCTAGGCATTCTGCGGCCCGCGGGCCACATCCGGCCCTTTGTGCGTCCCTGTCCGGCCCGCGTGAGGCCAATCATAAATTACAAAATACATTTAAAAAACATCTATGTCGTGCGCGCAATACAACTGTGCTGCTTTTATTTTGAAAAGTGTTATTTATGGGCGTATGTCCGTGTGTAACCTGTGAGTGAAGGTGCACAGCGACAAGTGATTCACGGTTTACACACGAGACGCTAAAAAGAGAAAAGTTGATGACGTCATGGACTGCCAAGTATTTCTTTACAGAAAATAAAGGTAAAGCTGTGTGCTTAATGTGTGGTACACAGGTTGCTGTGTTTAAAGAATATAATTTGAATCGTCACTACATGACGAAGCACGAGGAAAAATACCGGAATCTGTCTGATGAAGCGCGCGCAAGGGATGCTGATGCGTTGATGGTAAAACTGCAAACCCAACAAGGACTTTTTGCCATATTTCTCACCCCCAGGGATGCAGCCGTCAGGACAACTTTCGTCATTTCTCACAAAATCGCCAGAAAAAGTAAGGCGTTTTCTGACGGAGAGTTTATTAAGGAGTGCTTATTGGACTCTGTTGCGCTGATATGCCCGGAAATTTGGAGCTTCAGCTGAAGAACAGAACGGCCGACTTTGACTGTTTTTCGCTGGCTTTGGATGAGAGCTGCGATGTACGTGACACCGCCCAGCTGCTCATCTTCTTTCGTGGGATAACTGCAGACTTTCAAACCACGGAAGAGCTGGCAGCCATGCAGTCAATTAAAAAGGGACAACCACAGGTAATGACTTGTTCACATAGGTAAATGCGTGTTTGGACTGAAATGGGACAAGCTGGCAGGTGTGACAACAGATGGTTGTCCAAATCTGACGGGGGAAAATGTTGGACTTTTAAAGAGGATGCAGGATAAACTTTAAATTAACCCCGTGCAGAAATTGACATTTTTGCATTGTATTATACATCAGGAAGTGTAGTGTAAGACAGTGTTAAAAATAAAACCATCAAAAGCCATTTGCTTTTGGTATAAAGTTAAGTTAGGTTAAATGAAAGTACTATTATTATTATTATTACTATTATTATTATTATTATTATTATTTATCTTACAGTATATCAAAAATAATATTGAGCAAAATTTAATTGAAATATTGTCGATGTGGCCCTCCAGCAGTGCTCGGGTTGCTCATGCGGCCCCCGGTAAAAATTAATTCCTCACCCCTGATCAAGAAGGATAAAGATGGTATCTTTGAACACGTAAAATAAATAGTAAATAAGATCTGTATCAATAGGTTGTAGGTAGACATGTCCGATAATATCGGTCGATAAATGCTTTAATATGTAATATAGGAAATTATCGGTATCGGTTTCAAAAAGTAAAATGAATTACTTTAAAAACGCCACTGTACGGAGCGGTACATATCCAGTAAAACACAGACGTAGGGCATACTTGCCAACCCTCCCGATTTTCCCGGGAGACTCCCGAATTTCAGTGCCCCTCCCAAAAATCTCCCGGGGCAACTATTTTCCCGAATTTCTCCCGGACAACAATATTGGGGGCGTGCCTTAAAGGCACTGCCATTAACGTCCTCTATAACCTGTCGTCACGTCCGCTTTTCCTCCATAAAAACTGCGTGCCGGCCCAGTCACAAAATATGTGCGGCTTTTACACACACCTAAGTGCATGCAAAGCATACTTGATCAACAGTCATACAGGTCACACTGAGGGTGGCCGTATAAACAACTTTAACACTGTTACAAATATGCGCCACACTGTGAACTCACACCAAACAAGAATGACAAACACATTTCGGGAGAACATCCGCACCGTAACACATACCTGCCAACTTTTGAAATCAGAAAAACCTAGTAGACAGGGTCCAAGGGCCGCAGGCCCCGGTAGGTCCAGGACAAAGTCCTGGTGGAGGGTTCAGGGCTTCGCCCCCCGACGCAAAATGATTATTAGCATTCAGACAGGTTAAAATGTTGCTAAAACCATCACTTTTCTATCAGTCACAGTGACTTTTCAAAACAAAAATATTACAGCAAAAATCTTTTGGGTTGATTGGCATGTTTATTCTGTAAGCTAACTTCAATAGTTTGAAATTATTTTGACAGTTAATGCCAGTTATCCTGTCAACCTTTCACAAGACTTCAATTTGTTAATTGAAAGTATAAACAGTATAAACACTTTTTACAGTAAACAAATGGTAAAACAGTACTAAACAATTCCATAAAAAAAAAAATTGGTGTCATTATTAACTTTCTGTCCAAGCTTGTATACCGGTAATCTACTGCCTTGTTCAATTGTAAAAAATATTCTGTGCCTAAAATTCACATTTCTATCACAATTATCATACTGTAAACATGGCAAGCTAACTTCATTAAAATTAATAGTCCTGTCAATAGCATGGAATTACAATTCAAATGTAGTTTTTTTGTAAGCCTTTCAAAAGAATTATTCAAAATATGAAAAATTAATGAAAATTAATTTAAGCCATCAGACACTTGAAAAGTGGCACATCACATCTCTAATGTAATCATTTGAACTTTTCAACAGAAATAGCACTGCAAAAATATTAAGGACATACTTCTGTATTTTGGTAGTTATGCTGTCAACATTTAACAAGATTTCTTCAACTTGGACTTGAAAGCATAAATAGTATAAACACTTTTAACAGTATGTCATGCTGTGAAATACAGCCGACAGGATTGCGCACCAAACACGAAACAAGGCCAAAGCGCATGCGGTGCAGGAGAACAAAGGACTTCTTTCATTTAAGGTTTGTGATAAACCATCAAACTCAATCGTTAAAAGGACTCTATAGTAATATAAAGCGAATTTTTCTGGACATTATCATGCAAGAAAAGTTTATTTTTGGGACCGCGATCACCGCGTAATGATTTTTAAAGGTTGCATTACAAACATTTAACTGTCCCATGTGATCAGCCAGTGCGATTGGAAATCCATGCTCAATTGCCTCCGTAAATAAAACTTCGGCATTTATCACATCCAAAGAATCTGTTTGGGCGACGAAAAACGTTGACAGTTTTCCACTTGTATCGCTAGCAACGGCATTAGACTTGTGTTTTTTTGTCCCAACGTGGTCTTTTACATCGCTAATTCCTCCGTGTCCGATCGAAAAATCTTGTCTGCACAAGGTGCAATTCGCGTAGTTTTCACCCTTTTTTTTTTTAATTAATGAAAAACCGTATTTTTTATCACTGCAACCGTAACCCGGAATAGGTTGATGAAAACCGTACGAATTACGGGAAAACCGGAGTAGTTGGCAGGTATGGTAACACAACAAACATAACAGAACAAATACCCAGAACCCCTTGCAGCACTAACTCTTCCGGGACGCTACAATATACACTCCCGCTACCACCAAACCCCGCCCACCTCAACCACCACCTCAACCCCATCTCCCGAATTCGGAGGTCTCAAGGTTGGCAAGTATGCTCTAGTATACTCTGGACATTGTTTTTGTAGCAGTTTTGAGGCATGTTTAAAAAATATAAAAAATAATGTACTTTGTGAAAGTCAAAGTATAGTATTTCCCATAGTTGTAATGGGTATCAGGGTTATCTCAGGGAGAGCATGTCCCAAATTCCAAGCTGTTTTGAGGCATGTTTAAAAAATATAATGCACTTTGTGACTTCAATAATAAATATGGCAGTGCCATGTTGGCACTTTTTTTTTTCCATAACTGGAGTTGAAGTTGTTCTATTATTTTGGAAAACCTTTTTTTGATTGATTGATTGAAACTTGTATTAGTAGATTGCACAGTACAGTACATATTCCGTACAATTGACCACTAAATGGTAACACCTGAATAAGTTTTTCAACTAAGTCGGGGTCCACGTTAATCAATTCATGGTAAAGTTACATTGTTTAATGCATCCAGCGGGGCATCACAACAAAATTAGGCATAATAATGTGTTAATTCCACGACTGTATGTATCGGTATCGGTTGATATCGGAATCGGTAATTAAGAGTTGGACAATATCGGCAAAAAAGCCATTATCGAACATCTCTAGTTGTAGGTGTACCTAATGTTTTGGCCTCATAACATATGACTTGAAACTCAAAACACAAACTTCCTTCATTTCAATATTTTATTGCAATTTATTCCTTTACAGTAAAACAGAAGGGGAATAGTATATATAAAAAAATAACGACATACACAAGGTTTCAAAGCAACTGAAGGATGACAGAAGCTGTTGGGCTGGGGGGCATAGGAATAGGGACGTGGGCTACTAGCTAAAAAAACGCAAACAAAAGAACAACAAACTGCACAAGTAGAGTCTGTCCAGCTGTCAGTTGAGACGCGTTAAAAGAGTCTATAGCAAGTTATTCCTGTCACAGCGGTGCAACCGGCCACGAATAACGCTTTGATAACTCTTTGTGTGTGTGTGTTTTTTTGTGCGCGCGCCATGCTGGTTTCCGTGCACGTCTGCAGTGTTTTTTTTCTCCTCTTTGTATCTACACTATGAATATTAAAACTGAAGTCCTACTAAGAGCGGCGATGGGGGCGGGACCTATGAGTCATCTTCACCATTGATGCTGTCGGCATCATCGTCTCCGTCCACGTGCTCACCTTCCTCCTCCTCCTCTTCCTCGCCTTGGCTCTTCACCTGCAAAAAAACAAACAGAACATTTCTTAGACAGGTCTCTTCAAAGAAGAGTGATAATACTGCTCCGGCCATACCTCATCTTCATCTTCCTCCAGCAGGTCTCCCTCCTCTTCGTCGTCGTCATCATCCTCATCATCCTCATCCGAGTCGTTGAGGTCCGGGGTTTCCCTGTCCCTCTTTATGGCCTCGTCTTTCTTGCTGCTCGAGTGAGGGGGAGAAGTCACTTCTCCGGGCTCCGGCTTTATATTCTTGTCTGTCGGACACAAACAACACAAGTTTCCGCTTGTGTGATGTCACAGTATATGTAGGCATTCACCTTTACCTCAGCGAACCGCAGCTCCCAACAATGCTGGCAGCTCTCATGCACGCTACCACCCCCATGCTCAACTAAGTGTACACAAGACACTGATATCTTGCGACATACTGGTGTCGCCAGCAATTCACACACAAAAATGGTTGCGCGTTGATAAAAAAATACGGCTTAACAATCTCGGGTTTCCCCTTAATGTAATTGAATGTGGTGCGCCGCCACAACATTTTCATTACCGCCACATCTTAAAAACAAGTAGATTTTTTTAAACTTGAAAGCAAATGAAAATATATTGTAGCTTGCAGGAAAAAAAACATGCAAAGTCTGACGCTATTCTTAACGACACGATTCCAACAGGTTCTACAACCCGTGCAAATACTTTTGTTTATGTGAGTCCACGCTTCCCCAGACACACAACACTTCCTCGTTCTCCGCTAATCACCTTTTAGGCACGGTACAAGTTGGGACATCAAAGCCAAACCAAAATAAAACCAGCTGATGGTTACAGTAAGAATTGTATAGTATAATATATATATATATATATATATAGATAGTCGTGGTCAAGAGTTTACATACACTTGTAAAGAATGTTTTTTGTGACAAACAAGTATGCGCTCCAATCAAGTGAGGCCTTTAATCCCAGGAACACCATTCCCACCATTAAGCATGGTGGTGGTAGTATTATGCTCTGGGCCTGTTTTGCTGGCAATGGAACTGGTGCTTTAAATGGGACAATGGAGGATTACCTCCAAATTCTTCAGGACAACCTAAAATCATCAGCCCAAAGGTTGGGTCTTGGGCGCAGTTGGGTGTTCCAACAGGACAAGGACCCCAAACACACATCAACAGTGGTAAAGGAATGGCTAAATCAGGCTAGAATTAAGGTTTTAGAATGGCCTTCCCAAAGTCCTGACTTAAACGTGTGGACAATGCTGAAGAAACAAGTCCATGTCAGAAAACCAACAAATTTAGCTGAACTGCACTAATTTTGTCAAGAGGAGTGGTCAAAAACTCAACCAGAAGCTTGTGGATGGCTACCAAAAGCGCCTTATTGCAGTGAAACTTGCCAAGAGACATGTAACCAAATATGAACATTGCTGTATGTACACTTTTGACCCAGCAGATTTGGTCACATTTTCAGTAGACCCATAAAAAAATTCATAAAAGAACCAAACTTCATGAATGTTTTTTGTGACCAACAAGTATGTGCTCCAATTACTCTATCACAAAAAAATAACAGTTGTAGAAAGTATTGGAAACTCAACACAGCCACAACATTATGTTCTTTACAAGTGTATGTAAACTTTTGATCGAGACTGTGTGCATGCGTGCACGCACGTTCATTCCTGCAAGCCTGTTGAGCAGAAAAACCTTAATCATATCATAGCAAATTACTCGATGACATCATGGTGACCACAGTCAATACCATTGGCAGTCTACCTGCAATCTGACTACTCAATACATCCAAGCTTACTTTCAGAGGTATTGACCCTTGACAAGACATCAGAAAATGGTATCTGAAATGTTATGGTTTTACTAGTTTTATTAGATCGCACTTGTGACCAAAATTTCCAAAAGTAAAAGAAAAAGAAAAAAGGTATAATGTGATGACAAAAAGTATAAATGTTAATACCAATGACACAAATAATACTCTTGTCCTCTATAAAATAAAACAGTTCTTTGTCAGATTATATCTGCAGGGATTGATTTCAGCTCGTTTTGAAAATGTTTAATGATCAAAATTGCCCCCCAATTACTTTATTTTCAGTATGCCGCCCTTGCTGGAAAGTTCCATAAATCAAACTTTTTGCAAACAGAAAAATTGGGAAGTATTTTGTACATATGAGATGATAAAAGCAATCCAATGTAGGTCAATATATGCTCAAGTATCTGAACAAATCATGCACATTTTAGCTTTGTGTTACAAGTAACAATTTAGTCTATTTTAGGTAAGTCAAAAATAATGAGTTAACTCGCAACGAGTATCGCACTATTCATGTACAACATATACACAGATTAATCACGCAATTTATTTTGACCATATATGCTCCTTCACCCTACCCGCAGATGGTTAACAGAAAGGTGGCGTGGGTGGTTATACGGTCCGTGATCAGGTCAATGCATGTCAGTGCAAAGATGTTTATTTATATAGCCCTAAATCACAAGTGTCTCAAAGGGCTGCACAAGCCACAACGACATCCTCGGTACAAAGCCCACATAGAGATACAAGAGAGAGACAAGATGAGTGAGAAGACTGCAACTGTTGTGCTCGCTGGAAAATCACACTTCAAAATACACCCTGAATGGACTCCAGATAAGAATGTTACCAGGTTTAAAGCAAATGAACAACCTGCATTCAAGTAATACTTTTTTGAAATGTTCCTGGATGACATGCTGAAAATAAAATTGCAAGTTTGTTATGTCAAATCAGTGTTTCTTAACCTTGTTGGAGGTACCGAACCCCACCAGTTTCATATGCGCATTCACCGAACCCTTCTTTAGTGAAAAATACAACTTTTTTTTTCTCAAATTTAAGACAAAGTTGTATGTTTTTGGTAACACTTTAGTTCGGGGAACATATTCTAAGTAACAAAGACTTAATTTAGAGTTATTTGGTTAGGGTTAGGGCCAGGGTTAGAGGGTTAGGCTTTTAATAAGGCCATGCCGAATAAGGCATTAATAAGTACTTAATAATGACTAGTTAAGAGCCAATATGTTACTAATTTGCATGTTAATAAGCAACTAATTAATGGTGAATATGTTCCCCCTTGTTCAAACAACAAAACCAACACAGTGCATAAACTCACAACAAATTACACACTTGCAAATCAGTCTGACTTCTGCTGTTGCCGTATCCGTAATACGCCGATAAGGAGAAGTTTATATTTACACGATGAGTCGGGTGTGTCTTGACCTCCGCCGAACCCCTGAGCCCGACTCACCGAACCCCTAGGGTTCGATCGAACCCAGGTTAGGAACCACTGTGTCAAATATTAGGGTCTTTTTAACATTAATTACATTTCTGCAAGTCATAACCTGTGATTAATCATAATTAATCTCAAGTAGGATTCATCTGAATAAATGAATCATTCGACAGCACTATTTGATACATCATGATTAATTTATTTTAGAATATACCGAGTGAGCGGCAATGGCCCCCAGGTCGCACTGACCCATGACATAAATTGTAGAAAGGAAGTGTGTGTCCTTCAATCTGGGGTATCATTTACACTCGTACCTGACTTCTTGCTGTGGTCCTTCTCCATGCGCTCCAGGCTATCCAGAAGGTCGTCCACCTTGCTTTTAATCTGAGTCAACTCGCGCTTTATGGTCTGCAGATCGTCCACTTTGACTGCAGGAAAAGTGTTAGAAGTGCTCAGTTAAGCAGGGCGGCACAAGCAGGCACACCAACAGCGTGATCATCTATCACATTGGAGCCCAGCCTGGCATGCGGACGACTTACTACTTCTGGACGAGTAGGCCCTCTGGCTGCTCTTGGAGGACGAGGAGAAGCTGCTCTTGGTCCGCCGGCTGCTCCCACCGCCGCTAAGGCTGACCCGCGGGCGCTTGGACGGGATGACGGCGCGAGACAGGGGCGGTGGAGGTGCGGGGACGCGGGACGGGTACGAGTACATTCTGTAGAGTACCACAACACAACAGAAGCAGTCTTTAGTGAGAAACGCTAGTCGACGTGATGAAGGCTGTGTGTGGCCCGACAGGCTACTCACTTGTCATAGTAGTCTCTCTGGAAGTCGTAGTCCAGGTCGAAGGAAGAACTGCTGTGAGGGGAAAAATAAAAAATAGACTGAGAAGTGCAATGCAAAACTCAAGAGCTACAAAATGAGATCACGGTTACTAACCTGTACATGTCTCCAGCTGAACGCTTGGTGGTTTTGGACCGGTGCGGTTTGGGTTCTCCGGCCAGGTTGATGTCTGAAGCAAAAAGAGATCATGAGCCTTCTACACAATTTAAACACCAAACCTGGCATGACAGAAATTCTGCAGGACAAACTTAATTTAATCATGCACAGGCAGACACTTAAATGGGAACATTATCACAATTTCAGAAGAGTTAAAACCATTAAAAATCAGTTCCCAGTGGCTTATTTTATTTTTCGAAGTTTTTTTCAAAATTTTACCCATCACCCAATATCCCTAAAAAAAGCTTCAAAGTGCCTGATTTTAACCATCATTATACACACCTGTCCATTTTCCTGTGACGTCACATAGTGATGCCAACACAAACAAACATGGCGCATAGAACAGCAAGCTATAGCGACATTAGCTCGGATTCAGACTCGGATTTCAGCGGCTTACGCGATTCAACAGATTACGCATGTATTGAAACGGATGGTTGTAGTGTGGAGGCAGGTAGCGAAAACGAAATTGAAGAAGAAACTGAAGCTATTGAGCCACATCGGTTTGAACCGTATGCAAGCGAAACCGACACGACAGCCAGCGACACGGGAGAAAGCGAGGACGAATTCGGCGATCGCCTTCTAACCAACGATTGGTATGTGTTTGTTTGGCATTAAAGGAAACTAACAACTATGAACTAGGTTTACAGCATATGAAATACATTTGGCAACAACATGCACTTTGAGAGTGCAGACAGCCCAATTTTCATCAATTAATATATTCTGTAGACATACCCTCATCCGCTCTCTTTTCCTGAAAGCTGATCTGTCCAGTTTTGGAGTTGATGTCAGCAGGCCAGGGAAGCTAGGGTCGATATTCTTCTCTTGATCATCTTCGGTGGCATAAGTGACGGTGTGAGCAAAAACATCCAGGGGGTTTAGCTCGCTCGTCTGCGGGAACAAACTGCCGCCATTGCTTGCCGTGCTACCGAGGTCTTTTGTCCCTGAATTGCTCACACACTCCGGCAGATTCAATGGGGGTCTGGCGGCAGATTTCTTTGACTTTATCGTTGGAAATGCATCTGCTTTGAGTGTCGCAGGATATCCACACATTCTTGCAATCTCTGTCGTAGCATAGCTTTCGTCGGTAAAGTGTGCGGAACAAACGTCCAATTTCTTGCCACTTTCGCATCTTTGGGCCACTGGTGCAACTTGAATCCGTCTCTGTTCGTGTTGTTACACCCTCCGACAACACACCGACGAGGCATGATGTCTCCAAGGTACGGAAAACAGTCGAAAAAACGGAAAATAACAGAGCTGATTTGACTCGGTGTTTGAGAAAATGGCGGATTGCTTCCCGATGTGACGTCATCGCTCCGAGAGCGAATAATAGAAAGGCGTTTAATTCGCCAAAATTCACCCATTTAGAGTTCGGAAATCGGTTAAAAAAATATATGGTCTTTTTTCTGCAACATCAAGGTATATATTGATGCTTACATAGGTCTGGTGATAATGTTCCCCTTTAAGAAATACAACCTGTGCGAATAAGGATGCCTTACCAAGCACTTGTCCGACAATTATCCGCCCATCCTCCCCAGTGACGGCAGTGCGGGCGTTCCTCTCGTTGGCGTACTGCACAAAAGCGTAGCCCTTGTGCACGGAGCAACCCACGATTTTGCCGTACTTGGAGAAGATGGCCTCCACGTCAGCCTTGGTAACCATCAAGGTGTTGAGGTTGCCGATGAAGACCCGTGAGTTGAGCGAGCGCAGGTCCGTTTTGTTGGTGACGTTGCTGCTGGCCATGAGGCTGGCGGTGGTGGGCGAACGACTGGTGGGAAGAGACACACAACACATGCACAGTTAGTTAGCCACAGACCGACATGACACCAGCCCATCCGGATTAACTTCGCCTCCTGGCTGAAATGCAGGGATAAAGCACATCAGTACCGATGTCCTCAAAGGAGTGACGGAAAATTCTTAAAACGAAGACTCACAGGGGGGCCATCAGCCTTTCTCCTAAATCTTATCTCCATTGAGCAAGGAAGGTGTGTTGGCACTATAGTGAACCCCCGGTTATCTCTACGCCCCCCCTTGGAAATAAACGGTTGTCAACATAACTGAAAGCAAAACTATCCATTGTTTGCACTTTCACTTCTACCTCTGTCCAGAGACATAAGAACATGTGATTGTGAAGAATGTTTGTTGACATGATTTCCTTGCATTTTCATGCATTTTATGCCTTAATTTAACAGAGCTGCTGCACTGATTTGGTAGTAATTTGATGACAGTGCACATGCACGTGTATTTCTGCCTGTGGCGAGCAATCCAAATAATAAATGTGCGCACTTTTTCAGTTGCTGATGTAGAATCCAGATTAATACTACCATGCTTTTATTTTGAAGCTTACTTTGCACTGACCAGAGAGCCACTGTGTGCAAATGTTAAGACTGTATTTGGTGCTGTTTCACGCTGCTTCGTGATAGTGAAGAAACTATTAATTTGCCCACATAAATGGACCCATTTTTCACGAAAATTACATCTTTACCTCTCATATTTTATGCCCACAAAAATGGGCACCCCTGTGTAAAACATCAAATGTAAGGTGCAGTATGTCACCATTTTAAAATGACATTTTCTTAAAGGAAATATCTAAGAGCACCACCAAGGGCAAGCATAGGTTACCAACAGTACAATTGATTGACTATTTTAAGTCAGTAGTTAGTTAGGTAGTTAATGGTTGTTGCGACCAAAATTACCATGGCTAGTATTATCACTGTATTGCTGAATGTTCTCAAAAAGTACTTATACAAATTGAAATATTTTAACCAAGCTTTATTTAAAGAAATTTTATAAAGTAAAAAGAAAGCAATATACCGTATTTTTCGGACTATAAGTCGCAGTTTTTTTCATAGTTTGGCCGGGGGTGCGACTTATACTCAGGAGCGACTTATGTGTGAAGTAATTAACACACTACCGTAAAATATAAAATATTATTTAGCTCATTCACGTAAGAGACTAGACGTATAAGATTTAATCGGATTTAGCGATTAGGAGTGACAGATTGTTTGGTAAACGTATAGCATGTTCTATATGTTATAGTTATTTGAATGACTCTTACCATAATGTTACGTTAACATACCAGGCACAATCTCAGTTGGTTATTTATGCGTCATATAACGTACACTTATTCAGCCTGTTCACTATTCTTTATTTATATTAAATTGCCTTTCAAATGTCTATTCTTGGTGTTGGGTTTTATCAAATAAATTTCCCCCAAAAATGCGACTTATACTCCAGTGCGACTTATATGTTTTTTTCCTTCTTTATTATGCATTTTCGGCCGGTGCGCCTTATACTCCAGAGCGACTTATACTACGAAAAATACGGTATTTTCTTGGCAGAAGAAACATTAAATATTGTTATTGTTATAGTGTTTGAATATGTTGATCTTATTCCGTTTTAACTTGTGAAGCTTTTAGTATTTTTTTAATGATAAAGAAAAAACAGGTGTTAGGGGCACTTCACTTCCAGTTTATGACATCACGCGAGTGCACTTCCTGTTCTTATTCCTTCAAGTATACATCAAGCACAGCCTGTTGTAATGTGTACAATTCGGAAGCGTATATGTTCAAACAGCAATGTGTTTATAGAAGTTTAGATTGGAGTATGTAATGGGGAAAGAAGGTAATGTCTCTTGTATTTGTTAGCATTTACGCAAGCTAGCGCTAGCTTACATCTCCAGTAAATGAGCATTGTCAACAAAGTGAGGGTATCAATCACGGTTTTACGATAATTTCAGTTTAAAATGAAAGAAACTAACCGTTGGGAGTTTTGCCGCAGTTGATCATTATACAGTTTATCGTTACATCCCTTTAAGTCAGTGAGAGTTTGATTAGGAAATGACTAGGAGGCCCCCCTACCCCATGAGTCATTGCTTCTAAAGGAGACATGGCGTGCAGCTAAATAGTGAATAGTACAATTAGAAGAAGGGCCACTAGGTGGCAGACGCTACTCCAGCGCAACCTGCAAAGAAAAGGAATTGGTCATTGAGCAACTTAATGTCCAGCATCATTATGCTGGACATTAAATAACACACAATAAATACATACTAAATTATTAGGACTGTGTTCTCAGTGCATAAGCAAGCGATTTAAAAGTGCAGTCCATTAAGTAGACAAGCCTAAATGTCGGATAGGGTCATGTGACAATTTAGGTTGTTGGTAAATAATATAAACATAAATGCTTGTTGACTAAGGAAGAAAACCACTATCTATGCTTCCTTGCCCCAATTAATGGCCGGGAAATTAACACCTCAAACAAACACCATGACTAAACCCTAATCTCCGATAAGCACAACAACTACCTCTTATAGATGCCTGATACTCTCTGCAGTTGCGTAAAGAACCATTATGTGTGGAAATATGGTAAACATATTAGAAGTTAAATTGGAATACATTGCTGGGCATGGGGGAATATTCCTAACATTTGCAACGTGAAGCGAGATGATATCGTCTTGACAATATCATGAAAAGCAATCAATTGTAATTCTAATCGTCATTTTAACCTCAGATTAAAACAAAAGACGGACGTGCGTTATTATTTTAAGATTTGCATTGTCCCGTCGCATCCGCCCCACCTCACCAGGTAAAGGTGAGGCCTTTGCCAGATTTCCAGATTTTTGAGGGTCCACATTGCAAACATCAACAGTGAGTGACCTCCTCCCCCTCCTCTGTTCCACCAACCGACAGGGAGGATAGAGAGGAGGACGTGGAGGAAGAAGAAGGTGTGGGGTGGTGGGTTTGTTTGGAACAGTCATGACTCACTCCATAGCGTCTGTGTGCAGGGTAGTCGTCAGTCTGACACTGGGGGGGCTGGGCTCAGTTTGGGCTGGGCTCAGTTTGGGCTGGTGTCTCGACCTTCACCTTCGCCCCTCGCGATTTTTACTGAGGCGACAGAAAACAACACCTCAGTCAAGCTAAGCAGGGTTATGTCGCAGCAAGTCTTCTTACCTGTGTGGAGTGTGTGCAGGGGTGGGGATTAGTGGCTAGTAACAATAATCGTCCAAGAACCAGCCATCTTAGTAAGAGGGGAGGAGGAGGCTAGTGTTTGTAGTACAATGGCGCTAGCATCACATTTTCTAGCTATCTACATGTATGTTTGACATCTACTGGGGCCCGACAGTTACAGTACATTAGATACAGTGGAACAAAAATCAAGAGACATGTGATTGTGGGATGACATTTACATGCTTTAAATGGTTAGACGCAGGAAAGCCAGTAAAACAGTGTAACAGGCGTGACCAACAGTTGGTGAGGTCTGTGTGGAGAAGTACCAAGTGTTTGTCCACCCTCCCTTATCCAAAATCGTCTTTTGAATCTCTTTTGATGTAAGTTGGAAAACAAGTAGTGCAAGTTGGGACTTCAAATCATAATCATATGATGTTACACAAGACCTCTCACCTAATTAAAGTGTTTGTTTTTCCTTAGATTTGTTTAGGGGTACATTTTTGAGAAATACATGTGACAATAGGCATAGAACCTGAAATGGGACTTTGAACTGCATAAATATAAGGTCGGTACAATATGAACATAATTAAATAACATCACAAGGGTTCATTAATAGACCACAAACGTGAAGGTTTGCTCTGTGAACGCCTTCCTGCACCTTCTCCATAAAACATTTTAATCTAAAGCTTTGCCTGTATATATATTAAATATTCTATTATAAATGTCCCTGGAACCTATTGTGTCTATTACAATAGTTTATTGAAAAACTTATTTTGGAATTGGAACGACTTGTAAGTTGTACTACTGTACCAACTTGTACAAGTCATGTGACACAATGTACACAAGTGATATACAACTTAATTGTTTTGAGGTCCACATTTCCAAAAAAGCTAAGGACCAGCATCATCTACAGAAGACATTTGATTAAGGTCTATATATTTGTCAGAATTACATGGGCGCTATGCTATTTAAGGACCTTCTGCAAAAAAGCTAGTCAAAGATCATCTCTATGACAGTACTGCAGTGTTTTTATGAATTTTCTGCCGAAATACGGGCCTCTCGCAAGTTTTGTAAACTGAACTCACGGGTCACCATTTGAATAGCCCAAAGAATGAACTAGACTACTAGAGGACCTAAAATGGAACCTTGAGGAACACACCTAGTGTAACTAAACAAGTTGGACAAATAACTAGACTGCATTTGAAAGAAACAAGCTTCCTACCTTAGGTACATAAATTACATTACAAAAAAAAAAAGTGTAACTGCCAAAAAGGACAGAAGTTAAAGGAGTGCCTTGAGAAACGTCTCAGTTAAGTAAATTGCAAGTTCGGAACCCAGTGTTTTGTTTGCTAGTAAGGTTAAAATGTCAACGCCAACGTGTTTATATTAGTCTAATACAAAAGGACCACTATAGTGTTTTGAGGAATTTGCTGAAAAACAGATGGATCGAGGTGTTTTAAACTGAAGTTGGGGGCCAATATGGTGTCATTCCCGGGCCGGATTTGGCTGAATAACACTGATGCACACTCTAATGAAATAGTGTTCTAAACACAACAACAGGGCAGTGGACCTTTGTCGTCGTTTCAGTTGTGAACTACCTGTGCTTGAAACATTTAACATATCCGCACATATCCTTTACCAACCAATGTTTTGGGCATTTGGACAGAACTGTTGGGTACCACTAGCAAACACATACATTGTTATGGCTCCAAAGAGGCGGTTAACGTGTGGACAAACTGAAAGAATAACAATGTTGTTGTCATTTAAAAGTATTCTATAGTAAAAGGCCCCTTTGTTGTAATTCTCTGCCCAAAAAAAAAAACCTAGAGTTGAAGTCACTAATCTATTAATCACACGGGCGTTACGAGGAAGTTGATTGCAGGTGGCTGAACAAGTATTTCGACACAATAGACTCCATTAAATAACTTTTGTCTTTATGTGCGTCACTGGCTTTAGGTAAGAGCTCAAGGAATGAAAACAGGCATGTATTATTAGTCAGTGTGCCATTATCAAATGACAGAGGGAAAACCCTAAATAAGGAAATAATGACAGATTAATTACTGCTGTTAAGTTCGACGTAGGAGTGGATTACTCTTACTGGAGATAAGAAACTATGTTTGAGAAGTCATGCATGTGAACAGCTTTTAAATGAAAGTATCGTATTTTATTTGGCACATAAATAGGTTTTCATGCGGGATTTCACACTGAAGTTGTTCACTAATAAACTGATGTGGTGTTTACGTGTCAAGTTGAAAAGAATAGTGGAGGTAAAGAAGGGGTGACTTTAATATATTCAATATAAACCACCATCATACTCTTTCGGTTAAACAGGTTTTTAATCATTAAATGTGTGAGGTGTTCTGCAACAAGACTCAGGCCACTGGCAGTCCATACAAAATCAGAAAAAAAAATTCCCTCGTCATCATGGCAGGAAAAACAGCGAAAAATAACCGACTGTTCCGTCTGAGCAAGAAAAGCAAAACCAGGTAAGAAAAATGACCGAAACCACTCGCAACAAAGCCCGCCTGGAAACGCAGAGCGCCACCGCCAGGCCTTAGAGTGAATTACAGGCCCTACTAGCCGCTAACAGGCGGCTAATGTTAGCCGGAGCTAAAAATGCAAAGCAAATAGATCAGCTTCACGTATCCTCCAAAAAAAAAAAAAAAAAATAGCAAAACCTGCAAAAGTCTGCCTTGTGTCGTCGATAATCAGTGACGTCACGTGGGTCGGGGCCCGCAGTTTGAACGATTACTGCAGACGAGCTAAATAGCGAGCTAACTTAGCTTCTGGGGTCGTCTGAAAAGCGTGCCAAAAACCCCCCCATCAGTCCAGTCAAAGGTAGGTCTTCTGAACAACTGCTTACAAAAAAAATCAACCTACTTGCAAAACTGGAAGAAACGGCGGCTAGGATGCATCCAAAGCGTCGTGTTTTGATAAAACCCACAAACAGCCTTTTTTTTTTTTTTTTTTAGGGTGGGGGCGGGGGGCGAGCGTCTAGCTCTAGCTAGCTGGCCGCTCGCGATCTGCCCACTCGCAAAATAGAAAAAGCATCGCTGAAAAAAAAATTCCAAAAAGGAAAGGAAAAAGGAAGGAAAAATTAAAAATATCTGGGAACAAAATACTCACCACGACCCTTACGAGCAAAATGCCTTTGCTTTCGGCAAAATCTGTCAAATTGATACTTAGGTCGTCCTTTTTGGCGAGCACAGGCGTTCGACCAGTGAGCAGCGAGCTAGCTTTCTTCTAGCAGACGAGCTAGCGGAGAGGCTATGGCGCATTATGAGGCTGGGGGCGCTGGGTTTGCGCGACGGCGCGGTGCGGGCGAGCGGGGACCTGGCGATTGAGATTTCACATTGATGGACAACAGTGGGCGCCGGCGTGTCGCGTAAATACAACCACGCTCCCCCCCCCGTTGTCGAATAAGCGGATGTTTTTGTTCTTGCCTCTTCATCACTCATGGCGCATATAGTCAGATATTTACGAGACGTGATGTTTTCCAACAATAGATATGTGTTCCCTTTTAGCCACCACACTCAACAGGGGCAAAATAATAAAGCCTGTACGTTTGACGAATTTAGTCCCCACAATAATAAATACATGTACAATATAAAATAAATCAATGTCCCACAGTAAAACATTGCTAAAGTCGACCAAGAGAGTGCAGTGTTGTTCCATTTCTCAGTCCTTCTTAGCTCTCATTTAAAATATAGTTCAGTTCAGTTTCAGTTGATTTCGAACGATACAATGTAATGCATCACACAATTCCAGTTGTTTCATTACAGCATGTCCGAAAAGGAGAGCTTATTTAATCCTACCCCTTTTCATACCATAGCAATTTTATCCAATTTCCTTGTTCTCTGTAACAGAACAGTGAAACAAATAAATAATATACCATAATAAGCGTATAAATATTAAATACATAAATAATCTTTGTCTCAATAAAAAATATTGGTGCTTTGTTTGATTTCTTTAGTTAATCCGTTCCATAATTTAATTCCATGCTGATGATTGGCATCACTAAATTGGCCCTAGTTTGTGAATGTTGTCTGTCTATCTGTGTACTCAACCTTCCGCCCGAATGCAGCTGAGATAGGCTCCAGCACCCCCCGTAACCCCGAAAGGGACAAGCGGTAGAAAATGGATGGATGCATGGTTATATTTATCCTCTTTTGTTGAGAAGAAGCATTTAAGTCCCATCTTAAAACTCATTTGTATACTGTAGCCTTTAAATAGACCCCCCTTTTAAACCAGTTGATCTTCCGTTTTTGTTCTGCTCTGACCCCCTCTGCTTCGTAGAGGGGGTCACAGGTTCGGTGGCCACGGATGAAGTGCTGGCTGTCCAAAGTCGGGACCCGGGGTGGACCGCTCGCCTGTGCATCGTTTGGGGACGTCTCTGTGCTGCTGACCTGTCTCCGCTCAGGATGGTCTCCTGCTGGCCCCACTATGGACTGGACTCTCACTATTATGTTAGATCCACTATGGCCTGTATTCTCACTATTATGTTAGATCCACTATGGACTGGACTCTCACACTATTATGTTAGATCCACTATGGACCGGACTCTCACTATTATGTTAGATCCACTATGGACTGGACTCTCACTATTATGTTAGATCCACTATGGACTGGACTATCACTATTATGTTAGATCCACTATGGACTGGACTCTCACACTATTACGTTAGATCCACTATGGACTGGACTCTCACAATATTATGTTAGATCCACTATGGACTGGACTCTCACACTATTAAGTTAGATCCACTATGGACTGGACTCTCACAATATTATGTTAGATCCACTATGGACTGGACTCTCACTATTATGTTAGATCCACTATGGACTGGACTCTCACACTATTACGTTAGATCCACTATGGACTGGACTCTCACAATATTATGTTAGATCCACTATGGACTGGACTCTCACACTATTATGTTAGATCCACTATGGACTGCACTCTCACTATTATGTTAGATCCACTATGGACTGAACTCTCACTATTATGTTAGATCCACTATGGACTGGACTCTCACTATTATGTTAGATCCACTATGGACTGGACTCTCACTATTATGTTAGATCCACTATGGACTGGACTCTCACAATATTATGCTAGATCCACTCGACGTCCATTGCACCGGTTGCCCGGGGGGGGGGTTTACCCACATATGCTGTCCTCTCATTGTCCCATTGGATTGAGTTTTTCCTTGCCCTGATGTGGGATCTGAGCCGAGGATGTCGTTGTGGCTTGTGCAGCCCTTTGAGACACTCGTGATTTAGGGCTATATGAATAAACATTGATTGATAAACATTGAAGAAGTGTTGTACATTCTTGGGTAGCAGGTTATAGTTTGCTTTGTACATCATTATAGCTGTTTGCAAATGCACCAAATCGTTGAATTTCAATAATTGGGATTTAGGATCATGTATTCAAAATACACCAATGAGAGTCAACAGGATGTTTGAGTAGAGTGGATGCAGTCTCTCGGGGGCAATAAGTGAAGCCTATGTGCTTTTTTTTTTTTTTTAACTAACATGAATTTGAACCATAATCCAAATTCAAAAACACACAAACACACTACAATGAATGCAATGAGAAAATGGTGCACTCATTAAAATCCTACAAAATCAAAAACACATATGAAATATGTTACCGAATGATACCGAAAACACCAGCAGGACTAAAATGCTGCAAGTTCATAGAACAAAACAGAAGTCAGTTTGACAGATCTGTGGGTTAGAGTGTCCGCCCCGGGGTGGAGCGCTCGCCTGTGCATCGTTTGGGGACGTCTCTGCGCTGCTGACCTGTCTCCGCTCGGGATGGTCTCCTGCTGGCCCCACTATGGACTGGACTCTCACTATTATGTTAGATCCACTATGGCCTGTATTCTCACTATTATGTTAGATCCACTATGGACTGGACTCTCAAACTATTATGTTAGATCCACTATGGACTGGACTCTCACTATTATGTTAGATCCACTATGGACTGGACTCTCACTATTATGTTAGATCCACTATGGACTGGACTATCACTATTATGTTAGATCCACTATGGACTGGACTCTCACACTATTACGTTAGATCCACTATGGACTGGAATGATACCGAAAACACCAGCAGGACTAAAATGCTGCAAGTTCATAGAACAAAACAGAAGTCAGTTTGACAGATCTGTGGGTTAGAGTGTCCGCCCTGAGATCGCTAGTTTGTGAGTTCAAACCCCGGCCGAGTCATACCAAAGACTATAAAAATGGGACCCATTTCCTCCCTGCTTGACACTCAGCATCAAGGGTTGGAATTGGGGGTTAAATCACCAAAAATTATTCCCGGGTGCGGCCACCGCTACTGCTCACTGCTCCCCTCACCTCCCAGGGGGTGATCAAGGGTGATGGGTCAAATGCAGAGGATAATTTCACCACACCTAGTGTGTGTGTGAGACAATCATTGGTACTTAAACTTTTTTAACTTTATCGGTCTTTAAAGACGAATATGAAAAGGTAGATTTTTCTTTTTATATTTTTTAAACACTTGGCTTTTAAATCATTTGCTGTACAAAATTGCAGGATTCCTGTATCATTTACGAGTGATTTAATACCGGGTAAGACCTAAAACAGGGGTTCTTTTTAACCACGGGCCCCAACTTTTCCACTATAGAGAGGCCACTCAAATATTAACACTGACAAAGTAATCTTCATCTTGATGTTAATTTTACAGTTTAACAGGATACATCTGGTCAAATGATATAAAACCATGTGATGATTACAAAGATCATTATCAAGGATTAGGTGAGGCTGATTACAAAAATAAATACTACCGGTAATCAATTATACTGCAAAAGAAGTGACTCATAAAGACTACATTTAAATAAATACATTTACATACAATTATGCAGTGCTAAAATAAATACATTATAACTAAGTTAATTATGAATAATATTATTTAATAATAATAATGTTTCTTAAATAAACTGTCGATAAAAATTAAGTGCAAATGAAAATACAGCTTCACCACTTTAGTCATAATTTCTGCGCCTAAAGACTTCCCCAAGATTTTAGCTCCAGACTTCTTCTGTTTGTTTGAGATTGTCATTACTGCCTTTAATGGTGTAAAAGTGTGTTACAACTGAGTGCCGCTGCGACCCATACGGACCACGGCTGAAAAACATGTATTTTTTGGTGGCCCAGCACTGGGCCACAGCCCTATGGTTAAGAAACACTGACCTTGTTTATCATTAATTAATAACATCCCTTGAATTGTATTAAGAGAGTGAAATATCGGCAAGTGAACCAGCCAAAGAGTGGCTATTTTTATTTATCTTTAATTTCTGCGGCACCATATTGTTTGTCCATCTGTAGCATTTGTTTCTGCAATACTGTCGCAGATCCAGCAATGTAACAAGATATGCATGTACTGTACAGCATGTACACTCTTTTGCATGTCTAGTCTTATGTTGAGAGCAGATGTTTGAAAACCTTTCTGCAGTAGCCTTCAGCTCCATGTTTGGATATGATGACATTCACACATGTAGAGTGTAGAACTCCAGTCGCAGTGATGGGAGGAACATACATTCACATTCTCCATTTGTTCACCATCAGACTATGAAAAACTTCCTACTTGTTTTCTCAAACCAGACACAATTAAAAAATAATGTCAAACTAAAGGCAAACAATTCAGCAAATTCTGCATTTTCTCCTGCAGGACCAGTCAAACTTATCATTACTTGAGCAATCTAAAGTTCCCCAAAGTTATCATGTTCTATAAATGACAGGCGATAAAAAGTATCATCATCATCATCGGCGGTCACTCGAACGAGTATGACGATCCTCCTGGTAGGGGTGTATCCCTTTATGGAGGATGCCTGTGCGTGACTTTGTTTTACGTGGAGAGACTGGTGCACATACAGTCACCACACGATCCTTGACAGAATCGGGTCAGGGTCCAGTGGCATGGAGTCCAAGACGACTGGGGACCCTTTTCTGCTGCAGCCTTCTTCCGTCATCGCAGCCGTTGTGGTAGTTCTTAAATCTACCGTCTTCCGCCTGCTCCGCCGTTGAGGTCTTCACCGTATCCCTGGCTAGGGGGCAGTCAGGTACTAGGCCTTTGCCAAGGGCCACCTGGGGTAACAGTAGTAAAGGGGTTAACCTCTGAGTGCCCCAAGACCCCATAGAGGAGCCTCCACTGCCGGATGCACTTTAACGTCATGCCCAGGACACAAAAAGTATATGTGATGATACGTAACTATGCGATGCATCAGCAAAGCCATTTTAGTTCATAAAACATTTCCCACACTCAAAATAATTCCTCATTGGATTTACTCAATTCAATTGTGGAAAGGGATTTCAATCCATTATCAATCAATCAATCAAAGTTTACTTGTATATCCCTTAATCACAAATGTCTCAAAGGGCTGCACAAACCACAATGACATTCTCGGCTCCGATCCCACATCAGGGCAAAAAAACCCTCAACCCAATTGGAACAACGAGAAACCTTGGTAGGGACCGCAGATGTGGGGAGCCGCCCCTAGGTGAACGGTGCAATGGATGGTGAGTGGATACGTTTAATAATGTGAAAGCCCAGTCCATAGTGGGACCTGCAGGGGATCCTCTTGCATGTAGACACGCCAGGGCGCATAGACTGATGCATCAGGAGTGGTCCACCCCA